>NC_091346.1:20159534-20237034 GCF_038502225.1 Cherax quadricarinatus
TTCATATTTTTCTTCCTTCATATTTTCGTTATTATATCACCCATAACTCGAGAACGACTCATCTGATCGGCTTCATATTTTCAGCTCTTGTGTACGGTAACGAGGACCAAAATCTTCGAAGAACTGTGGAGCTGACAGTGCACTGTGACACAAGTTGTTGTACTGGTTAACGCCAGAGATAACCTGGTGAAGCCTCAGTGGTGAAGCTTCAGTGGTGAAGCTTCAGTGGTGAAGCCTCAGTGGTGAAGCTTCAGTGGTGAAGCTTCAGTGGTGAAGCTTCAGTGGTGAAGCCTCAGTGGTGAAGCCTCAGTGGTGAAGCTTCAGTGGTGAAGCCTCAGTGGTGAAGCTTCAGTGGTGAAGCGTCAGTGGTGAAGCCTCAGTGGTGAAGCTTCAGTGGTGAAGCCTCAGTGGTGAAGCTTCAGTGGTGAAGCTTCAGTGGTGAAGCTTCAGTAAGCCTGAAGCTTCAGTGGTGAAGCCTCAGTGGTGAAGCCTCAGTGGTGAAGCTTCAGTAGCTTCAGTGGTGAAGCCTCAGTGGTGAAGCTTCAGTGGTGAAGCTGTGGTGAAGCTTCAGTGGTGAAGCCTCAGTGGTGAAGCTTCAGTAGGTGAAGCCTAGTGAAGCCTCAGTGGTGAAGCTTCAGTGGTGAAGCGTCAGTGGTGAAGCCTCAGTGGTGAAGCCTCAGTGGTGAAGCGTCAGTGGTGAAGCTTCAGTGGTGAAGCTTCAGTGGTGAAGCTTCAGTGGTGAAGCCTCAGTGGTGAAGCTTCAGTGGTGAAGCTTCAGTGGTGAAGCCTCAGTGGTGAAGCCTCAGTGGTGAAGCTTCAGTGGTGAAGCCTCAGTGGTGAAGCTTCAGTGGTGAAGCTTCAGTGGTGAAGCCTCAGTGGTGAAGCCTCAGTGGTGAAGCTTCAGTAGTGAAGCCTCAGTGGTGAAGCTTCAGTAGTGAAGCCTCAGTGGTGAAGCTTCAGTGGTGAAGCCTCAGTGGTGAAGCCTCAGTGGTGAAGCTTCAGTGGTGAAGCCTCAGTGGTGAAGCCTCAGTGGTGAAGCTTCAGTAGTGAAGCCTCAGTGGTGAAGCTTCAGTAGTGAAGCCTCAGTGGTGAAGCTTCAGTGGTGAAGCCTCAGTGGTGAAGCCTCAGTGGTGAAGCCTCAGTGGTGAAGCAGTTCAGTAGTGAAGCTTCAGAAAGCCTCAGTGGTGAAGGTTCAGTAGTGAAGCCTCAGTGGTGAAGCTTCAGTAGTGAAGCCTCAGTGGTGAAGCCTCAGTGGTGAAGCCTCAGTGGTGAAGCTTCAGTAGTGAAGCCTCAGTGGTGAAGCCTCAGTGGTGAAGCCTCAGTGGTGAAGCTTCAGTAGTGAAGCCTCAGTGGTGAAGCCTCAGTGGTGAAGCCTCAGTGGTGAAGCTTCAGTGGTGAAGCCTCAGTGGTGAAGCTTCAGTGGTGAAGCTTCAATGGTGAAGCCTCATTGGTGAAGCTTCAGTGGTGAAGCCTCAGTGGTGAAGCCTCAGTGGTGAAGCTTCAGTAGTGAATCCTCAGTGGTGAAGCCTCAGTGGTGAAGCTTCAGGTCTTCCAAACTGTTGTGTCTTAACTGGACGAGGCTGCACAGTGAACTTTGTGTGTGAACGTGAAGACCATAGTTCCCAGGGTGGTATACAGGATAGTTCTCAGGATAGTACTCAGGATAGTACCCAGGCTAGTACCCAGTCTAGTGCTCAGGAGAGTACCCAGGATAGTACCCAGGACAGTACACAGGACAGTACCTAGGATAGTTCCCAGGATAGTTCCCAGGATAGTTCCCAGGATAATTCCCAGGATAGTTCCCAGGATAGTTCCATCATAGTTCGCAGGACAGTACCCGAGATAGTACTCAGGATAATTCCCAGAATAGTTCCCAGGCTAGCACCCAGGAGAGTACCCAGAATAGTTCTCAGGATAGTTCTCAGGATAGTACCCAGGATAGTAACCAGGATAGTACTCTGGATAGTTCCCAGGCTAGTACCCAGGAGAGTACCCAGGATAGTACCCAGGATAGTTCCCAGGATAGCACCCAGGCTAGTACCCAGGAGAGTACCCGGATAGTTCCTAGGATAGCACCCAGGAGAGTACCCAGGATAGTTCCCAGGATAGTTCCCAGGATAGTACCCCAACATAGTATTCAGGATAGTACCCCAGGAAAGTACCCAGGATAGTACCCAGAATAGTTCCCAGGATAGTACCCAGGATAGTACGAAGGATAGTATCCAGGACAGTATCCAGTATAGTTCGTAGGATATTGCCCAGGATAGTATCCAGGATAGCTCTCAGGATAGTTCCCAGAATAGTACCCAGAATAGTATCCCAGGATAGTACCCAGGATAGTTCCCAGGACAGTTCCAGGATAGTACCCAGGATAGTACCCAGACAGTACCTAGGATAGTACCCAGGACAGTACCCAGGTTAGTAACCAGGGTAGTACCCAGAAGATTTCACACGATAGTATCCAGGATAGAACCCAGGACAGTACCCAGGATAGTTCCCAGGATAGTACCCGGGATAGTACTCAGGATAGTTCCAAGGATAGTTCCCAGGACAATATACAATAAAGTACACAAAATAGTTCCCAGGATAGTTCCCAGGATAGTACCCAGGATAATACCCAGGATAGTACTCCGCATAGTTCCCAGGATAGTACCCAGGAGAGTACCAACTATAGTTCCCAGGATAGTTCCCAGGATAGTACCCAGGATAGTACCCAGGATAGTACTCTGGATAGTTCCCAGGACAGTTCCCAGGATAGTACCCAGGAGAGTACCCAGAATAGTTCCTAGAGTAGTTCCCAGGATAGTACCCAGGATAGTACGCATTATAGTACTCTGGATAGATCCCAGGATAGTTCCCAGGATAGTACCCGGGAGAGTGCCCAGAATAGTACCCAGGAGAGTACCCAGAATAGTACCCAGGAGAGTACCCAGAATAGTTCCCAGGATAGTTCCATCATAGTACCCAGGATAGCACCCAGGATAGTTCCCAGGATAGTTCCCAGGATAGTTCCCAGGATAGTAGCCAGGCTAATACACAGGATAGTACCCAGGATAGTTTCCAGGATAGCACCCAGCATAGTTTCCAGGATAGAATCCAGTATAATACCTGGATAGTTCCCAGGATAGTACCCAATGTAGTACCAAGGATAGTACCATGATAGTACCCAGGATAATACCCAGAATATTAACCCTGGATAGTACCCAGGATAGTACCCAGAATAGTACCCAGGATAGTGCACATGATAGTACCCAGTATAGTTCCCAGGATAGTACCCAGGATAGTACCCAGGATAGTACCCAGGATAGTTCCCAGGATAGTACCCAGGATAGTACCCAGGAAAATACCCAGGATAGTTCCAGGGTAATACCCAGGATAGTACCCAGGATAGTAACCAGGATAGTTCCCAGGATAGTACCCAGGATAGTACCCAGGATAGTACCCATGATAGTACCCAGGATAGTTCCCAGGATAGTACTCAGGATAGTACCCAGGATAGTACCCAGGATTGCATCCAGGATAGTACCCAGGACAGTTCTCAGGATAGTACCCAGGATAATACCCAGGATAGTACCGAGGATAGTACCCAGGATAGTACCCAGGATAGTTCCTAGGATAGTACCCATGATAGTACCCAGAATAGTACCCAGATAGTAGGATAGTTCCCAGGATAGATAGTACTCCCCAGGATAGTAGTAGTACCCAGGATAGTACCGAGGATAGTACCCAGGATAGTACCCAGGATAGTTCCTAGGATAGTACCCAGGATAGTTCCCAGGATAATACCCTGGATAGTACCCAGGATAGTACCCAGGATAACACCCAGAATAGTACCCAGGATAGTTCCCAGGATAGTTCCCAGGATAGTACCCAGGATAGTACTCAGGATAGTACCCAGAATATTACCCAGGATAGTTCCCAGGATAGTACCCATGTGTTGCATAAGTGTCTCAATTCTTCAACCCATGATAGTACCCAGGATAGTACCCAGGATAGTATCCAGGATAGTACCCAGGATAGTACCCATGATAGTACCCATGATAGTACCCTGGATAGTACCCAGTATAGTACCCATGATAGTAACCACAATAGTACCCAGGATAGTTCCCAGGACAGTACCCATGATAGTACCCATGATAGTACCCAGTATAGTACCCAGGATAGTACCCAGGATAGTTCCCAGGATAGTACCCAGGAGAGTACCCAGGATAGTACCCAGGATAGTACCCATGATAGTACCCATGATAGTATCCATGATAGTACCCAGGATAGTTTTCAGGGTAGTACCCATGATAGTACCCAGAATAGTAACCAGGATAGTTCCCAGGATAGTACCCAGGATAGTACCCATGATAGTACCCAGGATAGTACCCAGGATAGTACCAAGGATAGTACCCAGGATAGTACCCAGGATAGTACCCAGGATAGTACCCATGATGGTACCCATGATAGTATCCAGGATAGTACCCAGGATAGTACCCAGGATAGTACCCAGAATAGTACCCAGGATAATTCCCAGGAAAGTACCCAGGATAGTACCCATGATAGTACGAAGGATAGTTCCCAGGATAGTACCCAGGATAGTTCTCAGGATAGTACCCAGGATAGTACCCAGGATAGTACCCAGGATAGTACACAGGATAGTACCCAGGATAGTACCCAGGATAGTACCCATGATAGTACCCAGGATAGTTGCCATAATAGTACCCATAATAGTACCCAGGATAGTACCCATGATAGTACCCAGGATAGTACCCAGGATAGTACCCAGGATAGTACCCAGGATAGTACCCAGGATAGTATCCATGATGGTACCCATGATAGTACCCAGGATAGTACCCAGGGTAGTACCCATGATAGTACCCAGGATAGTACCCAGGATAGTACCCAGGATAGTACCCAGGATAGTACCCAGGATAGTACCCAGGATAGTACCCAGGATAGTTCCCATGATAGTACCCAGGATAGTTCCCATGATAGTACCCAGGATAGTTCCCATGATAGTACCCAGGATAGTACCCAGGATTGTACCCAGGATAGTTCCCATGATAGTACCCAGGATAGTACCCAGGATAGTACCCATGATAGTACCCAGGATAGTTACCATGATAGTACCCAGGATAGTACCCAGGATAGTACCCAGGATAATTCCCAGGATAGTACCCAGGATAGTACCCAGGATAGTACCCATGATAGTACCCAGAATAGTACCCAGGATAGTTCCCAGGATAGTTCCCAGGATAGTACCCAGGATAGTACCCAGGATAGTACCCTGGATAGTACCCAGGATAGTACCCAGGATAACACCCAGGATAGTACCCAGGATAGTTCCCAGGATAGTACCCAGGATAGTAACCATGATAGTACCCAGGATAGTACCCAGAATATTACCCAGGATAGTTCCCAGGATAGTACCCATGTGTTGCATAAGTGTCTCAATTCTTCAACCCATGATAGTACCCAGGATAGTACCCAGGATAGTATCCAGGATAGTACCCAGGATAGTACCCATGATAGTACCCATGATAGTACCCTGGATAGTACCCAGTATAGTACCCATGATAGTAACCACAATAGTACCCAGGATAGTTCCCAGGATAGTACCCATGATAGTACCCATGATAGTACCCAGTATAGTACCCAGGATAGTACCCAGGATAGTTCCCAGGATAGTACCCAGGAGAGTACCCAGGATAGTACCCAGGATAGTACCCATGATAGTACCCATGATAGTATCCATGATAGTACCCAGGATAGTTTCCAGGGTAGTACCCATGATAGTACCCAGAATAGTAACCAGGATAGTTCCCAGGATAGTACCCAGGATAGTACCCATGATAGTACCCAGGATAGTACCCAGGATAGTACCCAGGATAGTACCCAGGATAGTACCCAGGATAGTACCCAGGATAGTACCCATGATAGTACCCATGATAGTATCCAGGATAGTACCCAGGACAGTATGCAGGATAGTACCCAGAATAGTACCCAGGATAATTCCCAGGACAGTACCCAGGATAGTACCCATGATAGTACGAAGGATAGTTCCCAGGATAGTACCCAGGATAGTTCTCAGGATAGTACCCAGGATAGTACCCAGGATAGTACCCAGGATAGTACACAGGATAGTACCCAGGATAGTACCCAGGATAGTACCCATGATAGTACCCAGGATAGTTGCCATAATAGTACCCATAATAGTACCCAGGATAGTTCCCATGATAGTACCCAGGATAGTTCCCATGATAGTACCCAGGATAGTACCCAGGATAGTACCCAGGATAGTATCCATGATGGTACCCATGATAGTACCCAGGATAGTACCCAGGGTAGTACCCATGATAGTACCCAGAATAGTACCCAGGATAGTACCCAGGATAGTACCCAGGATAGTACCCAGGATAGTACCCAGGATAGTAGCCATGATAGTTCCCATGATAGTACCCAGGATAGTTCCCATGATAGTACCCAGGATAGTTCCCATGATAGTACCCAGGATAGTACCCAGGATTGTACCCAGGATAGTTCCCATGATAGTACCCAGGATAGTACCCAGGATAGTACCCATGATAGTACCCAGGATAGTTACCATGATAGTACCCATGATAGTACCCAGGATAGTACCCAGGATAGTACCCAGGATAGTACCCAGGATAGTACCCAGGATAGTACCCAGGATAGTACCCAGGATAGTTCCCAGGATAGTACCCAGGATAGTACCCAGGATAGTACCCAGGATAGTACCCAGGATAGTACCCAGGATAGTACCCAGGATAGTTCCCAGGATAGTACCCATGATAGTAACCATGATAGTACCCAGGATATTACCCAGGATAGTACCCAGGATAGTACCCAGGATAGTACCCAGGATAGTACCCAGGATAGTACCCAGGATAGTACCCAGGATAGTACCCAGGATAGTACCCATGATAGTACCCATGATAGTACCCAGGATAGTACCCAGGATAGTACCCAGGATAGTACCTAGGATAGTACCCAGGATAGTTCCCAGGATAGTACCCAGGATAGTACCCAGGATAGTACCCTTGATAGTACCCATGATAGTACCCATGATAGTACCCAGGATAGTACCCATGATAGTACCCTGGATAGTACCCAGGATAGTACCCATGATAGTACCCAGGATAGTACCCAGGATAGTACCCAGGATAGTACCCAGGATAGTACCCATGATAGTACCCAGGATAGTACCCAGGATAGTACCCATGATAGTACCCATGATAGTACCCAGGATAGTACCCAGGATAGTACCCAGGATAGTACCCAGGATAGTACCCAGGATAGTACCCAGGATAGTACCCAGGATAGTACCCAGGATAGTACCCAGGATAGTACCCAGGATAGTACCCAGGATAGTACCCAGGATAGTACCCAGGATAGTACCCAGGATAGTACCCAGGATAGTACCCAGGATAGTTCCCAGGATAGTACCCAGGATAGTACCCAGGATAGTACCCAGGATAGTACCCAGGATAGTACCCAGGATAGTACCCAGGATAGTACCCAGGATAGTACCCAGAATAGTACCCAGGATAGTTCCCAGGATAGTACCCAGGATAGTACCCAGGATAGTACCCAGGATAGTACCCAGGATAGTACCCAGGATAGTACCCAGGATAGTACCCAGGATAGTACCCAGGATAGTACCCAGGATAGTACCCAGGATAGTACCCAGGATAGTACCCAGGATAGTACCCAGGATAGTACCCAGGATAGTACCCAGGATAGTTCCCAGGATAGTACCCAGGATAGTACCCAGGATAGTACCCAGGATAGTACCCAGGATAGTACCCAGGATAGTACCCAGGATAGTTCCCAGGATAGTTCCCAGGATAGTACCCAGGATAGTACCCAGGATAGTACCCAGGATAGTACCCAGGATAGTACCCAGGATAGTACCCAGGATAGTACCCAGGATAGTACCCAGGATAGTACCCAGGAGAGTACCCAGGATAGTACCCAGGATAGTACCCAGGATAGTACCCAGGATAGTACCCAGGATAGTTCCTAGTTAAGTGTTGTTCGGACAAATAACTTGATGTTGGTATTAAAGTTAAAATGGAATTTTTGGAATTTGTTCCATAACTGAAGAATGATTCATCAGATCGGCTTTAAACTTTTACCAATGATGTGTTTTTTTATGAGCACAAGATTCATTAATTTATTGAATCTTAAGTCACAATTTGCCAGTTTTAATCAATAAAGTGATATTTCTTTGCATGTTTCTAAAGAATGGTTCTTGTGATCGTCTTCAAACTTTCACTGTTGTTGTGCTTTATTAAAGCAAGTTCAGCTTTCAATGTGTTGTGTATATTTTATTTACATAATTTTATTAAGTACAATGTTTCACCATGTAATGTCTGGAGAATGCCTCTTCAGATCGACTCCAAACTCTAGAATCAATTTAATTTTCTAAAACAATAAAGAATCAAATATTTTTTCTTACAGGATTGTAAAGAATTTGAAAGAATCGCCTTGTTTTAGGGCGTTTTCAAATTTAACATTTTTAGGCTACCAGTGTTTTGGAGATGATACGATATATATATATATATATATATATATATATATTTATATATATGTATATATATATATATATATATATATATATATATATATATATATATATATATATATATATATATATATATATATATATATATATATATATATATATATATATATATATTTATATATATATATATATATATATATATATATATATATATATATATATATATATATATATATATATATATATATATATGTGTGTGTGTGTGTGTGTGTGTAAACTTACATACACATATATATGCATACATATATATTTTTTAGTTTATTTTGCCACATTTCAGTTTTATGACCACTCTACACTATTCCTTTGGCATTCATTGAGGTAGATGAGGCTGGGCTTGTGGAGCTCGGGGATACCTGCCTGGGTCACGCACCCTCCCTCAGACATCTAATTATTATTATTATTATTTATTAATATTATTACTACTTCTTTTATTATTATTATTATTATTATTATTATTATTATTATTATTATTATTATTATTACTACTACTACTACTACTACTACTATTATTGTTATTATTATTAGTATTAGCAGTATGGTAGTTATTATTATTCATGGGGAAGCTCTTAACCCGTAGGGGTTATACAGCGCCTGGAAGGTAATCGGTAGTGATTCAAGGAGCGGGTAGCTCCAGTTTCTCGGATCAAAAGCCCTTTACTAACTTGATTAAATCAGGTTCTTTCTCCATGTTGCTAAATGTACCAGGTGACTATCACTCAGGTACCTATTTACTGCTAGGTGGCTAACACTCAGGTACCTATTTACTGCTAGGTGAACAAGGACAGGAGGTGTAAGGAGACTAACACCCAAGGTGGGAGGTAAAAGTTTTGGATGAGGGGCAGGGATGGATGAGTGATGATAGGGTGGGTGGATGAGTGATGATAGGGTGGGTGGATGAGTGATGATAGGGTGTGTGGATGAGTGATGATAGGGTGGGTGGATGAGTGATGATAGGGTGGGTGGATGAGTGATGATAGGGGATGAGTGGATAGTGATAGATGAGTGATGATAGGGTGGGTGGATGAGTGATAGATGAGTGATGATAGGGTGGGTGGATGAGTGATGAGATGAGTGATGATAGGGTGGGTGGATGAGTGATGATAGGGTGGGTGGATGAGTGATGATAGGGTGGGTGGATGAGTATAGGGTGGGTGGATGATGAGTAATGATAGTGGGTGGGTGGGTGGATGAGTGATGATAGGGTGGATGAGTGATGATGAGTGATGATAGGGATGGGTGGATGAGTGATGTTCGGGTGGGTGGATGAGTGATGATAGGGTGGGTGGATGAGTGATGATATGGTGGGTGGATGAGTGATGATAGGGTGGGTGGATGAGTGATGATAGGGTGGGTGGATGAGTGATGAGTGATGATAGGGTGGGTGGATGAGTGATGATAGGGTGGGTGGATGAGTGATGATAGGGTGGGTGGATGAGTGATGATAGGGTGGGTGGATGAGTGATGATAGGGTGGGTGGATGAGTGATGATAGGGTGGGTGGATGAGTAATGATAGGGTGGGTGGATGAGTGATGATAGGGTGGGTGGATGAGTGATGATAGGGTGGGTGGATGAGTAATGATAGGGTGGGTGGATGAGTGATGATAGGGTGGGTGGATGAGTAATGATAGGGTGGGTGGATGAGTGATGATAGGGTGGGTGGATGAGTGATGATAGGGTGGGTGGATGAGTAATGATAGGGTGGGTGGATGAGTAATGATAGGGTGGGTGGATGAGTGATGATAGGGTGGGTGGATGAGTGATGATAGGGTGGGTGGATGAGTGATGATAGGGTGGGTGGATGAGTGATGATAGGGTGGGTGGATGAGTAATGATAGGGTGGGTGGATGAGTGATGATAGGGTGGGTGGATGAGTAATGATAGGGTGGGTGGATGAGTAATGATAGGGTGGGTGGATGAGTGATGATAGGGTGGGTGGATGAGTGATGATAGGGTGGGTGGATGAGTGATGATAGGGTGGGTGGATGAGTAATGATAGGGTGGGTGGATGAGTGATGATAGGGTGGGTGGATGAGTGATGATAGGGTGGGTGGATGAGTGATGATAGGGTGGGTGGATGAGTGATGATAGGGTGGGTGGATGAGTGATGATAGGGTGGGTGGATGAGTGATGATAGGGTGGGTGGATGAGTGATGATAGGGTGGGTGGATGAGTGATGATAGGGTGGGTGGATGGGTGATGATAGGGTGGGTGGATGAGTGATGATAGGGTGTGTGGATGAGTAACTTGAGTGCAGGCAACCATGGACAACATCAGCAGAGTGCTGCAGTGAATGGGTTATTATACCTGAGGCTGGTGGTCACTCTGACTCATGTATAATGACTGGGATTGAACTGACTCAGAAAGTCGACCCTCTGGTTAACTCCGTTTCTCTCTCTCTCTCTCCTTCCCTCCCCGCCTGCCCTCTCATGTAAGCGTCTCATTAGTGTGTCTTGTTCGTGGCAGGAGCTGCCTTCAACCTGCCTTCTCTGAAGGACTCTCCATCTCTGCTCTTACTCTTGTAAATGTCTTCCCGCTAACTGCCTCCCTTTATCTTCCTCTCTCTCTCTCTCTCTCTCTCTCTCTCTCTCTCTTCATCCCTCGTCTTACCTCTATATCCCTTTGTCCCTTCCTCCTCTCCCTCTCACCGTCTCTACGTACCGTCCACTGTCATTGTCTCTCTGGACAGTGCTCTGTCTGACTCACCTTGCCACTAGAGAAGGCCTTGCGTATGCAGGCCAGACAGATGGTGTGGAAACAGGAGAGGAACTTGGGCCTGTGGGAGGAGTCATCGAACCTGCGACAGCAGCCTGCGCAGGTCAGCACTGAGCGCAGGGGCGTCGCTAAGCCCTCTGTCATGCTTGTCCGTCCGCCTGCAACACAGGAAAACACCGGTCAACACTCGCGTGCAACACAGGTACACACAACACTGGTATACGCTCTGCAATACAGGGGCAACACTGGTCAAGTACACAAGTACACAGTACACAAGTGGTGATGCCAGGTTACCCTTTTCAACACAGGTGCAACACAGGCACGTGCAACACAGAACACTCAGGTCGAGATCAATGGGAGGCAACATTCTGTGTACTTCACTACTGGCTGGTGAGCATCGTAGTTCAAGGTGTTGATAGTGATGGTGGTGGTAGTAGTTGTGGTAGCGGTGGGGATTCTGTCGATGGTGATGGCGGTAGTGATGGTGATGGTAGAGGCAGCGATGGTGATGAGGAAGGAGGATGAGTAATGGGTGGATGGGGAAGGAGTATATGAGTGTAGTGGGGCCCTCGTAACAGAGACGCTAATGATCTCACACATACAAACACTCTATACTCTCAAGAAGTCAAGAACGTGCTTCACACACATCTCTCTCTCTCTCTCTCTCTCTCTCTCTCTCTCTCTCTCTCTCCCTCACATACGCAGTTTGAACTCTAGATCAAGGGGTATTAACTAGATTCTGCAACACAAACTGTGTTTACTACATAGAATAAATTACCTGAGACTGACATTCCTCTGGTACTGTCGTTTGTCTGTCTCTCTGCCTCTTACACACAGGAACAGAGAAACTGCAACATGCCTACTGGACCATGCTATGCAGGTCCAGTAGGCATGTTGCAGTCACTCACGCCTCACTCTCAGCCTATATATACTGTCTTTTTAACCTGTATGTTAGAAGTGATCAAGGTCTCAGGACCGAAACGTTTTCTAATAAATATGTCCTAGTGTTTACTTACGTGTCTTTCTAAACCAATTTGTGGGTATCTAATACCAATGTTTATACCATAATGGAACTTGCCAACACACTTCCATAGATGTTTTTAAGAAGCATCAACATTAATCAGGTTACTTACTGATCAAAGTTGATAACACTGAGACTAATAACAGTTCAGTTTCTTGAAGTTAACTTAATAACCAGAAATACCTTAGATTTACCAAGAAAAAGATCATGACTGACTTACTAGAATTTTCCACTTATATATACGAAAAATGTTATGAGAAAATCCCAAGAGACGTATATCTTCATAACCTAAAACAAAAAAAATCGACAAGGTCCTCTATCGAGGATCCCTGATCAAAATGGCAGCGCATGGTGTAGGAGACGAGGTTCATGCCTGGATGATTGTCTGGCTCACAGACAGGGAACTGAATGGCACTGATCGGCGAGATGTCTGAGTGACTAGACGTAAAGACTGGTGTTCCTCAGGGAGCAGTTCTTGGTCTCATCGTCTCCACAGTGGACATGGATGATCTCCAGATAACGATCACATTTCAGATGACAAATTTTGCCTGTGACACAAAACTAAGGAAAAGACCAACATTCAGAGCTGACTGTTGAGGTAGTCAGAGTCATCTGGAGAGTGTTTAGGTAGTCAGAGTCATCTGGAGAGTGTTTAGGTAGTCAGAGTCATCTGGAGAGTGTTTAGGTAGTGAGAGTCAACTGGAGAGTGTTTAGGTAGTGAGAGTCAACTGGAGAGTGTTTAGGTAGTCAGAGTCATCTGGAGAGTGTTTAGGTAGTGAGAGTCAACTGGAGAGTGTTTAGGTAGTCAGAGTCATCTGGAGAGTGTTTAGGTAGTCAGAGTCATCTGGAGAGTGTTTAGGTAGTGAGAGTCAACTGGAGAGTGTTTAGGTAGTGAGAGTCAACTGGAGAGTGTTTAGGTAGTCAGAGTCATCTGGAGAGTGTTTAGGTAGTGAGAGCCAACTGGAGAGTGTTTAGGTAGTCAGAGTCATCTGGAGAGTGTTTAGGTAGTCAGAGTCATCTGGAGAGTGTTTAGGTAGTGAGAGTCAACTGGAGAGTGTTTAGGTAGTGAGAGTCAACTGGAGAGTGTTTAGGTAGTCAGAGTCATCTGGAGAGTGTTTAGGTAGTGAGAGTCAACTGGAGAGTGTTTAGGTAGTGAGAGTCATCTGGAGAGTGTTCAGGTAGTCAGAGTCATCTGGAGAGTGTTCAGGTAGTCAGAGTCATCTGGAGAGTGTTCAGGTAGTCAGAGTCATCTGGAGAGTGTTTAGGTAGTCAGAGTCATCTGGAGAGTGTTTAGGTAGTCAGAGTCATCTGGAGAGTGTTTAGGAAGTCAGAGTCATCTGGAGAGTGTTTAGGTAGTCAGAGTCATCTGGAGAGTGTTTAGGTAGTCAGAGTCATCTGGAGAGTGTTTAGGTAGTCAGAGTCATCTGGAGAGTGTTTAGGTAGTCAGAGTCATCTGGAGAGTGTTTAGGAAGTCAGAGTCATCTGGAGAGTGTTTAGGAAGTCAGAGTCATCTGGAGAGTGTTTAGGAAGTCAGAGTCATCTGGAGAGTGTTTAGGAAGTCAGAGTCATCTGGAGAGGTGGAAAAGATTGACAAACTTTGCACAGAGGAATCTGAGTGACACTTTTCGCCTCTGGAACAGACGTCTTCTGCCACTTCCTGACGAAGCCTGTTCCACAGAAGGAACGGCTAAGGAAAGTTCCTCTCAGCAAATTGTGTCAGTCTTTGTGCACCTGTCGACCTTGCGCCATCTGTCTTGTGCTGTAGAGGTTGACGCTGTAGACAGGAAAGTGAACTTTAACATTGACAGTTGCAAAATTAATACATTTTGGGTAAAATTATCTCAGACATGAATAAAAAACAAATGTTTGGCATGATGCTAGCCCAGACACGAGGAGATACAATCTTGAGTAATCATCAGCAACGACCTGACAAGTATCAAACAATGAGTACCTGAGCTCAGTAAAGTTGAGACAATTCTAGGTTTCGTAGCTAGAAGGTTGGTGTCCATAACACCGGACACCATATGGACGCTCTACAATGCACTTGTTAAACTGCACAGTTAACATGCCGTCCAGGTTTTGTCTTTAATTCGATAAAATACGAAGCTAAACTGGAAAGATACAGAGATGAGCTACTAAGCTCGTACCATCACTAAGCTAGAAGTAGTAGCGGTGGAAACTAGAAGTAGAGCCGCTGGTACACACAGTAGCGGTGGAAACTAGAAGTAGAGCCGCTGGTACACACAGTAGCGGTGGAAACTAGAAGTAGAGCCGCTGGTACACACAGTAGCGGTGGAAACTAGAAGTAGAGCCGCTGGTACACACAGTAGCGGTGGAAACTAGAAGTAGAGCCGCTGGTACACACAGTAGCGGTGGAAACTAGAAGTAGAGCCGCTGGTACACACAGTAGCGGTGGAAACTAGAAGTAGAGCCGCTGGTACACACAGTAGCGGTGGAAACTAGAAGTAGAGCCGCTGGTACACACAGTAGCGGTGGAAACTAGAAGTAGAGCCGCTGGTACACACAGTAGCGGTGGAAACTAGAAGTAGAGCCGCTGGTACACACAGTAGCGGTGGAAACTAGAAGTAGAGCCGCTGGTACACACAGTAGCGGTGGAAACTAGAAGTAGAGCCGCTGGTACACACAGTAGCAGTGGAAACTAGAAGTAGAGCCGCTGGTACACACAGTAGCGGTGGAAAC
The DNA here is from genome assembly GCF_038502225.1 of Cherax quadricarinatus. Taxonomy (NCBI): domain Eukaryota; kingdom Metazoa; phylum Arthropoda; class Malacostraca; order Decapoda; family Parastacidae; genus Cherax; species Cherax quadricarinatus. The sequence continues at coordinate 20,174,562 of NC_091346.1, forward strand.
TAGAAGTAGAGCAGCTGGTACACACAGTAGCAGTGGAAACTAGAAGTAGAGCCGCTGGTACACACAGTAGCGGTGGAAACTAGAAGTAGAGCAGCTGGTACACACAGTAGCGGTGGAAAATAGAAGTAGAGCCGCTGGTACACACAGTAGCAGTGGAAACTAGAAGTAGAGCCGCTGGTACACACAGTAGCAGTGGAAACTAGAAGTAGAGCAGCTGGTACACACAGTAGCGGTGGAAACTAGAAGTAGAGCAGCTGGTACACACAGTAACGGTGGAAACTAGAAGTAGAGCAGCTGGTACACACAGTAGCGGTGGAAACTAGAAGTAGAGCAGCTCGTACACACAGTAGCGGTGGAAACTAAAAGTAGAGCCGCTGGTACACACAGTTGCGGTGGAAACTAGAAGTAGAGCAGCTGGTACACACAGTAGCAGTGGAAACTAGAAGTAGAGCAGCTGGTTCACACAGTAGCGGTGGAAACTAGAAGTAGAGCCGCTGGTACACACCGTAGCGAAGGAAACTAGAAGTAGAGCCGCTGGTACACACAGTAACGGTGGAAACTAGAAGTAGAGCCGCTGGTACACACAGTAGCGGTGGAAACTAGAAGTAGAGCCGCTGGTACACACAGTAGCGGTGGAAACTAGAAGTAGAGCCGCTGGTACACACAGTAGCGGTGGAAACTAGAAGTAGAGCCGCTGGTACACACAGTAGCGGTGGAAACTAGAAGTAGAGCCGCTGGTACACACAGTAGCGGTGGAAACTAGAAGTAGAGCCGCTGGTACACACAGTAGCGAAGGAAACTAGAAGTAGAGCCGCTGGTACACACAGTAGCGGTGGAAACTAGAAGTAGAGCCGCTGGTACACACAGTAGCGGTGGAAACTAGAAGTAGAGCCGCTGGTACACACAGTAGCGGTGGAAACTAGAAGTAGAGCCGCTGGTACACACAGTAGCGGTGGAAACTAGAAGTAGAGCCGCTGGTACACACAGTAGCGGTGGAAACTAGAAGTAGAGCCGCTGGTACACACAGTAGCGGTGGAAACTAGAAGTAGAGCAGCTGGTACACACAGTAGCGGTGGAAACTAGAAGTAGAGCCGCTGGTACACACAGTAGCGGTGGAAACTAGAAGTAGAGCAGCTGGTACACACAGTAGCAGTGGAAACTAGAAGTAGAGCAGCTGGTACACACAGTAGCGGTGGAAACTAGAAGTAGAGCCGCTGGTACACACAGTAGCGGTGGAAACTAGAAGTAGAGCAGCTGATACACACAGTAGCAGTGGAAACTAGAAGTAGAGCAGCTGGTACACACAGTAGCGGTGGAAACTAGAAGTAGAGCAGCTGGTACACACAGTAGCGGTGGAAACTAGAAGTAGAGCCGCTGGTACACACAGTAACGGTGGAAACTAGAAGTAGAGCAGCTGGTACACACAGTAACGGTGGAAACTAGAAGTAGAGCAGCTGGTACACACAGTAACGGTGGAAACTAGAAGTAGAGCAGCTGGTACACACAGTAGCGGTGGAAACTAGAAGTAGAGCAGCTGGTACACACAGTAACGGTGGAAACTAGAAGTAGAGCCGCTGGTACACACAGTAGCGGTGGAAACTAGAAGTAGACCAGCTGGTACACACAGTAGCAGTGGAAACTAGAAGTAGAGCAGCTGGTACACACAGTAGCAGTGGAAAATAGAAGTAGAGCAGCTGGTACACACAGTAGCTGTGGAAAATAGAAGTAGAGCAGCTGGTACACACAGTAGCAGTGGAAACTAGAAGTAGAGCCGCTGGTACACACAGTAGCGAAGGAAACTAGAAGTAGAGCAGCTGGTACACACAGTAGCGGTGGAAACTAGAAGTAGAGCCGCTGGTACACACAGTAACGGTGGAAACTAGAAGTAGAGCAGCTGGTACACACAGTAACGGTGGAAACTAGAAGTAGAGCAGCTGGTACACACAGTAGCGGTGGAAACTAGAAGTAGAGCCGCTGGTACACACAGTAGCAGTGGAAACTAGAAGTAGAGCAGCTGGTACACACAGTAGCAGTGGAAACTAGAAGTAGAGCCGCTGGTACACACAGTAGCAGTGGAAACTAGAAGTAGAGCAGCTGGTACACACAGTAGCGGTGGAAACTAGAAGTAGAGCCGCTGGTACACACAGTAGCAGTGGAAACTAGAAGTAGAGCAGCTGGTACACACAGTAGCGAAGGAAACTAGAAGTAGAGCCGCTGGTACACACAGTAGCGGTGGAAACTAGAAGTAGAGCAGCTGGCACACACAGTAGCGAAGGAAACTAGAAGTAGAGCCGCTGGTACACACAGTAGCGAAGGAAACTAGAAGTAGAGCCGCTGGTACACACAGTAGCGGTGGAAACTAGAAGTAGAGCCGCTGGTACACACAGTAGCAGTGGAAACTAGAAGTAGAGCCGCTGGTACACACAGTAACGGTGGAAACTAGAAGTAGAGCAGCTGGTACACACAGTAGCGGTGGAAACTAGAAGCAGAGCCGCTGGTACACACAGTAACGGTGGAAACTAGAAGCAGAGCCGCTGGTACACACAGTAGCGGTGGAAACTAGAAGTAGAGCAGCTGGTACACACAGTAGCGAAGGAAACTAGAAGTAGAGCAGCTGGTACACACAGTAGCGAAGGAAACTAGAAGTAGAGCCGCTGGTACACACAGTAACGGTGGAAACTAGAAGTAGATCCGCTGGTACACACAGTAGCGGAGGAAACTAGAAGTAGAGCCGCTGGTACACACAGTAGCGGTGGAAACTAGAAGCAGAGCCGCTGGTACACACAGTAGCGGAGGAAACTAGAAGTAGAGCCGCTGGTACACACAGTAACGGTGGAAACTAGAAGTAGAGCCGCTGGTACACACAGTAGCGAAGGAAACTAGAAGTAGAGCCGCTGGTACACACAGTAGTGGTGGAAACTAGAAGCAGAGCCGCTGGTACACACAGTAACGGTGGAAACTATAAGTAGAGCCGCTGGTACACACAGTAGCGGAGGAAACTAGAAGTAGAGCCGCTGGTACACACAGTAGCGGTGGAAACTAGAAGTAGAGCCGCTGGTACACACAGTAGCGGTGGAAACTAGAAGTAGAGTCGCTGGTACACACAATAGCGAAGGAAACTAGAAGTAGAGCAGCTGGTACACACAGTAGCAGTGGAAACTAGAAGTAGAGCCGCTGATGCACACAGTAGCGGAGGAAACTAGAAGTAGAGCAGCTGGTACACACAGTAGCGAAGGAAACTAGAAGTAGAGCAGCTGGTACACACAGTAGCGAAGGAAACTAGAAGTAGAGCAGCTGGTACACACAGTAGCGAAGGAAACTAGAAGTAGAGCAGCTGGTACACACAGTAGCAGTGGAAACTAGAAGTAGAGCCGCTGATGCACACAGTAGCGGAGGAAACTAGAAGTAGAGCAGCTGGTACACACAGTAGCGAAGGAAACTAGAAGTAGAGCAGCTGGTACACACAGTAGCGAAGGAAACTAGAAGTAGAGCAGCTGGTACACACAGTAGCGAAGGAAACTAGAAGTAGAGCAGCTGGTACACACAGTAGCGAAGGAAACTAGAAGTAGAGCAGCTGGTACACACAGTAGCGAAGGAAACTAGAAGTAGAGCAGCTGGTACACACAGTAGCGAAGGAAACTAGAAGCAGAGCAGCTGGTACACACAGTAGCGGAGGAAACTAGAAGTAGAGCAGCTGGTACACACAGTAGCGAAGGAAACTAGAAGTAGAGAAGCTGGTACACACAGTAGCGAAGGAAACTAGAAGTAGAGAAGCTGGTACACACAGTAGCGAAGGAAACTAGAAGTAGAGCCGCTGGTACACACAGTAGCAGTGGAAACTAGAAGTAGAGCCGCTGGTACACACAGTAGCGAAGGAAACTAGAAGTAGAGCCGCTGGTACACACAGTAGCGAAGGAAACTAGAAGTAGAGCCGCTGGTACACACAGTAGCGAAGGAAACTAGAAGTAGAGCCGCTGGTACACACAGTAGCGGAGGAAACTAGAAGTAGAGCCGCTGGTACACACAGTAGCGAAGGAAACTAGAAGTAGAGCCGCTGGTACACACAGTAGCGAAGGAAACTAGAAGTAGAGCCGCTGGTACACACAGTAGCGAAGGAAACTAGAAGTAGAGTCGCTGGTACACACAGTAACGGTGGAAACTAGAAGTAGAGCCGCTGGTACACACAGCTCTGCGAGTGACAGCTGCATACCACAAGTAGTTTACCACAGAAACAGGACTAATTAAGATGGAAATATGGACACAAATGTGCAACTCTTGGGTATCTTTATTGAGGAATTTTATACCATTAGTCTCTACAGTGCTAAGAAGAGGTACTGGAGGGAGTGGCAGAAGGGAAGGAGCCTTTTGCTTTACTATTCTTGCCTGGAACTCCTATGTGATAGAAATAGCTCTTCTCAGCAGACAGCCTCGGTGTAGACTCAAGAGTGCTCTGCAATGTCTTTCCCATATAAGTTGACTCATGAGTACTGGGAGAGCTGGCAGTGACCCAGTACATGCCTGGAGACATCACTATGATCTAGTAAGTACTGGGAGAGCTGGCAGTGACCCAGTACATGCCTGGAGACATCACTATGATCTAGTAAGTACTGGGAGAGCTGGCAGTGACCCAGTACATGCCTGGAGACATCACCATGATCTAGTAAGTACTGGGAGAGCTGGCAGTGACCCAGTACATGCCTGGAGACATCACCATGATCTAGTAAGTACTGGGAGAGCTGGCAGTGACCCAGTACATGCCTGGAGACATCACTATGATCTAGTAAGTACTGGGAGAGCTGGCAGTGACCCAGTACATGCCTGGAGACATCACTATGATCTAGTAAGTACTGGGAGAGCTGGCAGTGACCCAGTACATGCCTGGAGACATCACTATGATCTAGTAAGTACTGGGAGAGCTGGCAGTGACCCAGTACATGCCTGGAGACATCACTATGATCTAGTAAGTACTGGGAGAGCTGGCAGTGACCCAGTACGTACCTGGAGACATCACTATGATCTAGTAAGTACTGGGAGAGCTGGCAGTGACCCAGTACGTACCTGGAGACATCACTATGATCTAGTAAGTACTGGGAGAGCTGGCAGTGACCCAGTACATGCCTGGAGACATCACTATGATCTAGTAAGTACTGGGAGAGCTAGCAGTGACCCAGTACATGCCTGGAGACATCACTATGATCTAGTAAGTACTGGGAGAGCTAGCAGTGACCCAGTACATGCCTGGAGACATCACTATGATCTAGTAAGTACTAGGAGAGCTAGCAGTGACCCAGTACATGCCTGGAGACATCACCATGATCTAGTAAGTACTGGGAGAGCTAGCAGTGACCCAGTACATGCCTGGAGACATCACTATGATCTAGTAAGTACTGGGAGAGCTAGCAGTGACCCAGTACATGCCTGGAGACATCACCATGATCTAGTAAGTACTGGGAGAGCTAGCAGTGACCCAGTACATGCCTGGAGACATCACTATGATCTAGTAAGTACTGGGAGAGCTGGCAGTGACCCAGTACATGCCTGGAGACATCACTATGATCTAGTAAGTACTGGGAGAGCTAGCAGTGACCCAGTACATGCCTGGAGACATCACTATGATCTAGTAAGTACTGGGAGAGCTAGCAGTGACCCAGTACATGCCTGGAGACATCACTATGATCTAGTAAGTACTGGGAGAGCTGGCAGTGACCCAGTACATGCCTGGAGACATCACTATGATCTAGTAAGTACTGGGAGAGCTAGCAGTGACCCAGTACATGCCTGGAGACATCACTATGATCTAGTAAGTACTGGGAGAGCTGGCAGTGACCCAGTACATGCCTGGAGACATCACTATGATCTAGTAAGTACTGGGAGAGCTAGCAGTGACCCAGTACATGCCTGGAGACATCACTATGATCTAGTAAGTACTGGGAGAGCTGGCAGTGACCCAGTACATGTCTGGAGACATCACTATGATCTAGTAAGTACTGGGAGAGCTAGCAGTGACCCAGTACATGCCTGGACCACTATGATCTAGTAAGTACAGAGCTGGCAGTGACCCAGTACATGCCTGGATCACTATGATCTAGTAAGTACTGGAAGAGCTGGCAGTGACCCAGTACATGCCTGGAGACATCACTATGATCTAGTAAGTACTGGGAGAGCTAGCAGTGACCCAGTACATGCCTGGAGACATCACTATGATCTAGTAAGTACTGGGAGAGCTGGCAGTGACCCAGTACATGCCTGGAGACATCACCATGATCTAGTAAGTACTGGGAGAGCTAGCAGTGACCCAGTACGTGCCTGGAGACATCACCGTGATCTAGTAAGTACTGGGAGAGAGCTGACCCAGCAGTGACCCTAGTACGTGCCTGGAGACATCACCATGATCTAGTAAGTACTGGGAGAGCTAGCAGTGACCCAGTACGTACCTGGAGACATCACCATGATCTAGTAAGTACTGGGAGAGCTAGCAGTGACCCAGTACGTGCCTGGAGACATCACCATGATCTAGTAAGTACTGGGAGAGCTGGCATTGACCCAGTACGTGCCTGGAGACATCACTATGATCTAGTAAGTACTGGGAGAGCTAGCAGTGACCCAGTACGTGCCTGGAGACATCACTATGATCTAGTAAGTACTGGGAGAGCTAGCAGTGACCCAGTACATGCCTGGAGACATCACTATGATCTAGTAAGTACTGGGAGAGCTGGCAGTGACCCAGTACATGCCTGGAGACATCACCATGATCTAGTAAGTACTGGGAGAGCTAGCAGTGACCCAGTACGTGCCTGGAGACATCACCATGATCTAGTAAGTACTGGGAGAGCTGGCAGTGACCCAGTACGTGCCTGGAGACATCACCATGATCTAGTAAGTACTGGGAGAGCTAGCAGTGACCCAGTACGTGCCTGGAGACATCACTATGATCTAGTAAGTACTGGGAGAGCTGGCAGTGACCCAGTACATGCCTGGAGACATCACTATGATCTAGTAAGTACTGGGAGAGCTAGCAGTGACCCAGTACATGCCTGGAGACATCACTATGATCTAGTAAGTACTGGGAGAGCTAGCAGTGACCCAGTACATGCCTGGAGACATCACTATGATCTAGTAAGTACTGGGAGAGCTAGCAGTGACCCAGTACGTACCTGGAGACATCACTATGATCTAGTAAGTACTGGGAGAGCTAGCAGTGACCCAGTACATGCCTGGAGACATCACTATGATCTAGTAAGTACTGGGAGAGCTGGCAGTGACCCAGTACATGCCTGGAGACATCACTATGATCTAGTAAGTACTGGGAGAGCTAGCAGTGACCCAGTACATGCCTGGAGACATCACTATGATCTAGTAAGTACTGGGAGAGCTGGCAGTGACCCAGTACATGTCTGGAGACATCACTATGATCTAGTAAGTACTGGGAGAGCTAGCAGTGACCCAGTACATGCCTGGAGACATCACTATGATCTAGTAAGTACTGGGAGAGCTGGCAGTGACCCAGTACGTGCCTGGAGACATCACCATGATCTAGTAAGTACTGGGAGAGCTGGCAGTGACCCAGTACGTGCCGGGAGGTGAAAGCTTAAGCTTACACTCCAGGCAGAGTGGCGACAGAACCAGTCTTATCGCGCTGCTCAACACCAGAGTAAACAACCGATATTCTCTCTTACGTAAACTTCCTTCTTCTTCCTCTTCTTCTCCTCTCTCTCTCTCTCTCTCTCTCCCTCTCTCTCTCTCTCTCTCTCTCTCTCTCTCTGTCTCTCTCTCTCTCTCTCTCTCTCTCTCTCTCTCTCTCTCTCTCTCTCTCTCTCTCTCTCTCTCTCTCTCTCTCTCTCTCTCTCTCTCTCTCGCTCCTCTCTCTCTCTCTCTCTCCCTCCTCTCTCTCTCTCTCCCCCCCTCCTCTCTCTCTCTCTCTCTCTCTCTCTCTCTCTCTCTCTCTCTCTCTCCCCTTTTTGATCTCGTCCTCCTGTTCTCCATTCCTCTTTCTCCTCTCCACACACTATATACCATCTCTCCCCCCCCACCCTCTCATCTTCTTCCATGTCTGTCTCCCGTCTCCATCCCACTCTTCCTGCCCTCTCTCCCACTCCCCCTCACCCCTTCCTGCCTCTGCATGACTACTCTCTCCTCCATTTCCCCAAAATCAATTAAAAAACAGCGCTTCTTCTAGCGGCCTGACCAGCTCTCCCTCGCTCTCATCCTCTCTCTAATCTGCTCTTTATTTTCTCCCTCGTCCTCCTCTCTTTCTCACTTAGGGACTCATATTTCCTGTATTTATTTTACACTCTAAGAGCTGTGATCCCACGTCAACTCATTTAGCAGGTAACACCTGTTATTCAGCCCCACTTCCTTTTCCAGCTGTTATCCAGCCCCACTTCCTTTTCCAGCTGTTATCCAGCCTCACTTCCTTTTCCAGCTGTTATCCAGCCTCACTTCCTTTTCCAGCTGTTATCCAGCCTCACTTCCTTTTCCAGCTGTTATCCAGCCTCACTTCCTTTTCCAGCTGTTATCCAGCCTCACTTCCTTTTCCAGCTGTTATCCAGCCTCACTTCCTTTTCCAGCTGTTATCCAGCCTCACTTCCTTTTCCAGCTGTTATCCAGCCTCACTTCCTTTTCCAGCTGTTATCCAGCCTCACTTCCTTTTCCAGCTGTTATCCAGCCTCACTTCCTTTTCCAGCTGTTATCCAGCCTCACTTCCTTTTCCAGCTGTTATCCAGCCTCACTTCCTTTTCCAGCTGTTATCCAGCCTCACTTCCTTTTCCAGCTGTTATCCAGCCTCACTTCCTTTTCCAGCTGTTATCCAGCCTCACTTCCTTTTCCAGCTGTTATCCAGCCTCACTTCCTTTTCCAGCTGTTATCCAGCCCCACTTCCTTTTCCAGCTGTTATCCAGCCTCACTTCCTTTTCCAGCTGTTATCCAGCCCCACTTCCTTTTCCAGCTGTTATCCAGCCTCACTTCCTTTTCCAGCTGTTATCCAGCCTCACTTCCTTTTCCAGCTGTTATCCAGCCCACTTCCTTTTCCAGCTGTTATCCAGCCTCACTTCCTTTTCCAGCTGTTATCCAGCCTCACTTCCTTTTCCAGCTGTTATCCAGCCTCACTTCCTTTTCCAGCTGTTATCCAGCCTCACTTCCTTTTCCAGCTGTTATCCAGCCTCACTTCCTTTTCCAGCTGTTATCCAGCCCCACTTCCTTTTCCAGCTGTTATCCAGCCTCACTTCCTTTTCCAGCTGTTATCCAGCCTCACTTCCTTTTCCAGCTGTTATCCAGCCTCACTTCCTTTTCCAGCTGTTATCCAGCCTCACTTCCTTTTCCAGCTGTTATCCAGCCCCACTTCCTTTTCCAGCTGTTATCCAGCCTCACTTCCTTTTCCAGCTGTTATCCAGCCTTACTTCCTTTTCCAGCTGTTATCCAGCCTCACTTCCTTTTCCAGCTGTTATCCAGCCTCACTTCCTTTTCCAGCTGTTATCCAGCCCCACTTCCTTTTCCAGCTGTTATCCAGCCTCACTTCCTTTTCCAGCTGTTATCCAGCCTCACTTCCTTTTCCAGCTGTTATCCAGCCTCACTTCCTTTTCCAGCTGTTATCCAGCCTCACTTCCTTTTCCAGCTGTTATCCAGCCCCACTTCCTTTTCCAGCTGTTATCCAGCCTCACTTCCTTTTCCAGCTGTTATCCAGCCTTACTTCCTTTTCCAGCTGTTATCCAGCCCCACTTCCTTTTCCAGCTGTTATCCAGCCTCACTTCCTTTTCCAGCTGTTATCCAGCCTCACTTCCTTTTCCAGCTGTTATCCAGCCTTAGACTATTTACATATCTTTCTCAACTACAGTTTTTTTCGCTACTTGCATATTCATGCTTCTTTAATGTTAATACACATATATATCATGTTAATACACATATATATCATGTTAATGCACACATTTATCATGTTAATGGATATATATTGTGTATACGCAGACATATAATGTTTATACACGTACAGATTATGCTAATACACAAACACATATGTGTAATGTTAATACACGTACATGTAATGTTAATATACGTACATGTAATGCTAATATACGTACATGTAATGCTAATATACGCACATGTAATGTTAATACACGTATATGTAATGTTAATACACGTACATGTAATGTTAATATACGTACATGTAATGCTAATATACGTACATGTAATGCTAATATACGCATATGTAATGTTAATACACGTACATGTAATGTTAATATACGTACATGTAATGCTAATATACGTACATGTAATGCTAATATACGCATATGTAATGTTAATACACGTATATGTAATGTTAATACACGTACATGTAATGTTAATACACGTACATGTAATGTTAATACACGTACATGTAATGTTAATACACGTACATGTAATGTTAATACACGTATATGTAATGTTAATATACGTACATATAATGTTAATATACATATATGTAATGTTAATATACGTACATGTAATGTTAATATACGTACATGTAATGTTAATATACGTACATGTAATGTTAATATACGTACATGTAATGCTAATATACGCACATGTAATGTTAATACACGTATATGTAATGTTAATACACGTACATGTAATGTTAATACACGTACATGTAATGTTAATACACGTATATGTAATGTTAATATACGTACATATAATGTTAATACACATATATGTAATGTTAATATACGTACATGTAATGTTAATATACGTACATGTAATGTTAATATACGTACATGTAATGTTAATATACGTACATATAATGTTAATATACGTATATATAATGTTAATACACATATATGTAATGTTAATATACGTACATGTAATGTTAATACACGTACATGTAATGTTAATATACGTACATGTAATGTTAATATACGTACATGTAATGTTAATACACGTACATAAAATGTTAATACACATATATGTAATGTTAATATACGTACATGTAATGTTAATATACGTATATGTAATGTTAATATACGTACATGTAATGTTAATATACGTACATATAATGTTAATACACGTACATATAATGTTAATACACATATATGTAATGTTAATATACGTACATGTAATGTTAATATACGTACATGTAATGTTAATATACGTACATGTAATGTTAATATACGTACATGTAATGTTAATATACGTACATATAATGTTAATACACATATATGTAATGTTAATATACGTACATGTAATGTTAATATACGTACATGTAATGTTAATATACGTACATGTAATGTTAATATACGTACATATAATGTTAATATACGTATATATAATGTTAATACACATATATGTAATGTTAATACACGTACATGTAATGTTAATATACGTACATGTAATGTTAATATACGTACATGTAATGTTAATATACGTACATGTAATGTTAATATACGTACATATAATGTTAATATACGTATATATAATGTTAATACACATATATGTAATGTTAATACACGTACATGTAATGTTAATATACGTATATATAATGTTAATACACATATATGTAATGTTAATACACGTACATGTAATGTTAATACACATATATGTAATGTTAATACACGTACATGTAATGTTAATATACGTATATATAATGTTAATACACATATATGTAATGTTAATACACGTACATGTAATGTTAATATACGTACATGTAATGTTAATACACGTACATGTAATGTTAATACACGTACATGTAATGTTAATACACGTACATGTAATGTTAATACACGTACATGTAATGTTAATATACGTACATGTAATGTTAATACACGTACATGTAATGTTAATACACGTACATGTAATGTTAATATACGTACATGTAATGTTAATACACGTACATGTAATGTTAATACACGTACATGTAATGTTAATACACGTACATGTAATGTTAATATACGTATATATAATGTTAATACACATATATGTAATGTTAATACACGTACATGTAATGTTAATATACGTACATGTAATGTTAATACATGTACATGTAATGTTAATACACGTACATGTAATGTTAATACATGTACATGTAATGTTAATACACGTATATGTAATGTTAATATACGTACATGTAATGTTAATATACGTACATGTAATGTTAATACACGTACATGTAATGTTAGTACACGTACATGTAATGTTAATACACGTATATGTAATGTTAATATACGTACATGTAATGTTAATACACGTACATGTAATGTTAATATACGTACATGTAATGTTAATACACATATATGTAATGTTAATATACGTACATGTAATGTTAATACACATATATGTAATGTTAATATACGTACACAATGTTAATACACGTACATATATGGAAGAGGGTAAAGTTGGAGTGAGCTGTGGGTCAGGGCTGTGGGTCAGGGTTGTGGGTCAGGGCTGTGGGTCAGGGCTGTGGGTCAGGGCTGTGGGTCAGGACTGTGGGTCAGGGTTGTGGGTCAGGGCTGTGGGTCAGGGCTGTGGGTCAGGGCTGTGGGTCAGGGCTGTGGGTCAGGGCTGTGGGTCAGGGCTGTGGGTCAGGGCTGTGGGTCAGGGCTGTGGGTCAGGGTTGTGGGTCAGGGCTGTGGGTCAGGGCTGTGGGTCAGGGCTGTGGGTCAGGGCTGTGGGTCAGGGCTGTGGGTCAGGGCTGTGGGTCAGGGCTGTGGGTCAGGGTTGTGGGTCAGGGCTGTGGGTCAGGGCTGTGGGTCAGGGCTGTGGGTCAGGGTTGTGGGTCAGGGCTGTGGGTCAGGGCTGTGGGTCAGGGTTGTGGGTCAGGGCTGTGGGTCAGGGTTGTGGGTCAGGGCTGTGGGTCAGGGTTGTGGGTCAGGGTTGTGGGTCAGGGCTGTGGGTCAGGGCTGTGGGTCAGGGTTGTGGGTCAGGGCTGTGGGTCAGGGTTGTGGGTCAGGGCTGTGGGTCAGGGTTGTGGGTCAGGGTTGTGGGTCAGGGCTGTGGGTCAGGGCTGTGGGTCAGGGTTGTGGGTCAGGGCTGTGGGTCAGGGTTGTGGGTCAGGGCTGTGGGTCAGGGCTGTGGGTCAGGGCTGTGGGTCAGGGCTGTGGGTCAGGGTTGTGGGTCAGGGTTGTGGGTCAGGGCTGTGGGTCAGGGCTGTGGGTCAGGGTTGTGGGTCAGGGCTGTGGGTCAGGGGTGTGGGTCAGGGTTGTGGGTCAGGGCTGTGGGTCAGGGTTGTGGGTCAGGGCTGTGGGTCAGGGTTGTGGGTCAGGGCTGTGGGTCAGGGTTGTGGGTCAGGGTTGTGGGTCAGGGCTGTGGGTCAGGGCTGTGGGTCAGGGTTGTGGGTCAGGGCTGTGGGTCAGGGTTGTGGGTCAGGGCTGTGGGTCAGGGCTGTGGGTCAGGGTTGTGGGTCAGGGCTGTGGGTCAGGGTTGTGGGTCAGGGCTGTGGGTCAGGGCTGTGGATCAGGGCTGTGGGTCAGGGCTGTGGGTCAGGGCTGTGGGTCAGGGCTGTGGATCAGGGCTGTTGAAGTGACAACTTAATTTTAAATTGTGAAAAATATCTCAAGAAGAGAGAAGATTAATGTAAGAGGTACGCAGCTCTGCACTCTCACCTAGAGAACCTTCTGAAGTGCCTGCATGTGAACGGAAATTTGTTTACTTTTCATATCACTTCTCGTCCCTTGTACATAAATGGTAGACAATACCGACAAAGTGAAGAGTTAGACACATGTGCGACATCTGGGTATCCTTATTTATAGACGTTTCGTCATCCAGTAGTTCGATCAATACAATGACATAATGCGAAGAAATATACGTATATACAACAGATGAGGTACTCAGTCCCTCAGCCCAGGAGCTGGTGAAGAACACCGTAGTCTTGAAGGAACCGATACCCAGATGTTCACATGTGTCTTAATTATTCACTACTTGTCGCTTGTTGCCATAAGTAGAATGGGAATGTTGATGACTGTCAGAGTGATGCTTCAGGCAACATTGCTGACCTGTAGAATGTGCAGAGAGCCTTTGAAACAGCAGGCCTACTGGCCCATCCTTGGCAGGTCCTTCTCAAACCCAAACCCACTAAGAAAAATATCTGCTCATCCCGTTTTCAATGTTCCCCAGGAACACCATTCATTCTCACTCCTGTATTTGTCCAGCTTAAATTTGAAGGTACTCAAGGTTTTAGCTTCAATAACACTACTAGGCAGAGTGTTCCGCTGTTGGAGGTCCCTAGTACGGTGTTTGGAACGTAGGCGAGTTTAAGAGTTAGTTCAGTGACCTCTCTTTGAGGTTTGTCAGGAAACAGGACAAGTGTTTCCTGACGCGGGTCTTAGTTATATGATGACCTGCTGTTGGAGCTTTTGGTCATCTTACGGAGGCCTTCCGCTGGCTTACCGGTCCACCTCTTTAAAAATTATGGTCATGGTTATAAGCATTTCTCTTATGTGTACGTAGCTATGTGTACGTAGTTATGTGTACGTAGTTATGGAGAGAGTTGAGTGATGTCAGTTGTGGCCTTCTGGCAGGAAGTGAAGCAAATTTAGCTCATCGAAGGATACTGAGGTTTTGTGAGGATCATTAGTGACTTATACCCACTGGATGACTTACACTGACTGACTCACACACACTCAGTGACTTACACTGACTGACTCACACACACTCATTGACTTACACTGACTGACTCACACACACTCATTGACTTACACTGACTGACTCACACACACTCAGTGACTTACACTGACTGACTCACACACACTCATTGACTTACACTGACTGACTCACACACACTCAGTGACTTACACTGACTGACTCACACACACTCAGTGACTTACACTGACTGACTCACACACACTCAGTGACTTACACTGACTGACTCACACACACTCAGTGACTTACACTGACTGACTCACACACACTCAGTGACTTACACTGACTGACTCACACACACTCAGTGACTTACACTGACTGACTCACACACACTCAGTGACTCACACTGACTGACTCACACACACTCAGTGACTTACACTGACTGACTCACACACACTCACTCACACTGACAGTGACTTACACTGACTGACTGTGACTGACTCACACACACACACGTTGACTCACACTGACTGACTCACACACACTCAGTGACTTACACTGACTGACTCACACACACTCAGTGACTCACACTGACTGACTCACACACACTCAGTGACTCACACTGACTGACTCACACACACTCAGTGACTCACACTGACTGACTCACACACACTCAGTGACTTACACTGACTGACTCACACACACTCAGTGACTCACACTGACTGACTCACACACACTCAGTGACTCACACTGACTGACTCACACACACTCAGTGACTTACACTGACTGACTCACACACACTCAGTGACTCACACTGACTGACTCACACACACTCAGTGACTTACACTGACTGACTCACACACACTCAGTGACTCACACTGACTGACTCACACACACTCAGTGACTCACACTGACTGACTCACACACACTCAGTGACTTACACTGACTCACACACACTCAGTGACTCACACTGACTGACTCACACACACTCAGTGACTCACACTGACTGACTCACACACACTCAGTGACTTACACTGACTCACACACACTCAGTGACTCACACTGACTGACTCACACACACTCAGTGACTCACACTGACTGACTCACACACACTCAGTGACTCACACTGACTGACTCACACACACTCAGTGACTCACACTGACTGACTCACACACACTCAGTGACTCACACTGACTGACTCACACACACTCAGTGACTCACACTGACTGACTCACACACACTCAGTGACTCACACTGACTGACTCACACACACTCAGTGACTCACACTGACTGACTCACACACACTCAGTGACTCACACTGACTGACTCACACACACTCAGTGACTCACACTGACTGACTCACACACACTCAGTGACTTACACTGACTGACTCACACACACTCAGTGACTCACAATGACTGACTCACACACACTCAGTGACTCACACTGACTGACTCACACACACTCAGTGACTCACAATGACTGACTCACACACACTCAGTGACTCACACTGACTGACTCACACACACTCAGTGACTCACAATGACTGACTCACACACACTCAGTGACTCACACTGACTGACTCACACACACTCAGTGACTCACACTGACTGACTCACACACACTCAGTGACTTACACTGACTGACTCACACACACTCAGTGACTCACAATGACTGACTCACACACACTCAGTGACTCACACTGACTGACTCACACACACTCAGTGACTCACAATGACTGACTCACACACACTCAGTGACTCACAATGACTGACTCACACACACTCAGTGACTCACACTGACTGACTCACACACACTCAGTGACTCACACTGACTGACTCACACACACTCAGTGACTCACACTGACTGACTCACACACACTCAGTGACTCACAATGACTGACTCACACACACTCAGTGACTCACACTGACTGACTCACACACACTCAGTGACTCACAATGACTGACTCACACACACTCAGTGACTCACACTGACTGACTCACACACACTCAGTGACTCACACTGACTGACTCACACACACTCAGTGACTTACACTGACTGACTCACACACACTCAGTGACTCACAATGACTGACTCACACACACTCAGTGACTCACACTGACTGACTCACACACACTCAGTGACTCACACTGACTGACTCACACACACTCAGTGACTCACAATGACTGACTCACACACACTCAGTGACTCACAATGACTGACTCACACACACTCAGTGACTTACACTGACTCACACACACTCAGTGACTCACAATGACTGACTCACACACACTCAGTGACTCACACTGACTGACTCACACACACTCAGTGACTCACAATGACTGACTCACACACACTCAGTGACTCACACTGACTGACTCACACACACTCAGTGACTCACAATGACTGACTCACACACACTCAGTGACTCACAATGACTGACTCACACACACTCAGTGACTTACACTGACTCACACACACTCAGTGACTCACAATGACTGACTCACACACACTCAGTGACTCACACTGACTGACTCACACACACTCAGTGACTCACACTGACTGACTCACACACACTCAGTGACTTACACTGTTCCAGTAAGAGTGCTCTAGTGGAACCATCTTAAAGATGTGAATAAATAATTTACAGAACCGACACGTTGATAAACGAGACAGGTTCACGACAGGTTCACGACAGGTTCACGACAGGTTCACGACAGGTTCACGACAGGTTCACGACAGGTTCACGACAGGTTCACGACAGGTTCACGACAGGTTCACGACAGGTTCACGACAGGTTCACGACAGGTTCACGACAGGTTCACGACAGGTTCACGACAGGTTCACAACAGGTTCACGACAGGTTCACGACAGGTTCACGACAGGTTCACGACAGGTTCACGACAGGTTCACGACAGGTTCACGACAGGTTCACGACAGGTTCACGACAGGTTCACGACAGGTTCACGACAGGTTCACGACAGGTTCACGACAGGTTCACGACAGGTTCACACCATTTACGTACCTTTCTTCTGGAAAGGTTCGCCACACAGTGGTTTCTTCAGTCCAATGCAGAAAAAGGTAGAATAGGAGGAGAAGTTTAGGGTCTACCTGGAGTCTACCTGGAGGGCATTCCGGGGATCAACGTGCCCGCGGCCCGGTCCACGACCAGGCCTCCCGGTGGATCAGGGCCTGATCAACGAGGCTGTTACTGCTGGCCGCACGTAATCCAACGTACGAACCACAACCCGGCTGATCCGGCACCGTCTTTAGGTATCTGTCCAACTCCCTCTTGAAGACAACCAGGGGTCTTCCCGTAATGCCCCTTATTGCTGGTGGGAGGCTGTTGAACAGTCTTGGGCCCCGGACACTTATTGTGTTTTCTCTTAGTGTACCAGTGACGCCCCTACTTTTCACTGGGGGTATGTTGCATCGCCTGCCAAGTCTTTTGCTTTCGTATGGAGTGATTGCTGTGTGCAGATTAGGGACCAGTCCCTCCAGAATCTTCCAGGTGTAGATTATGATATATCTCTCTCGCCTGCGCTTTAGTGAGTACAAGTCAAGTGCTTCCAGGCGCTCCCAGTAGTTAAGGTGTTTGATGGAACCTATACGTGCAGTAAAGGTTCTCTGTACATTCTCTAGCTCTGCAATTTCACCTGCCTTGAATGGGGATGTTAATGTACAGCAGTATTCCAGCCTAGAAAGAATAAGTGATTTAAAAAGGATCATCACTGGCTTAGCATCTCTTGTCTTGAATGTTCTCATTATCCATCCTATCAGTTTCCTAGCAGATGTGACAGTGGCATTGTTGTGATCCTTGAAGGTGAGATCTTCTGACATTACCACTCCCAGGTCTCTCACATTACTTTTCCTCTCTATTGTGTGATTGGAGTTTGTAGTATACTCAGTCCTAGTTATTATTTCCTCCAGTTTTCCATAACGGAGTAGTTGGAATTTGTCTTCATTGAACATCATATTGTTCTCTGTTGCCCATTGTAAAACTTGGTTTCCATCTTCTTGGAGGTTAACAGTGTCCTGAGTGATCAGTCCCTCAACCTTGAGTTGAGGGACGTGAGGTTAACAGTGTCCTGAGTGATCAGTCCCTCAACCTTGAGTTGAGGGACGTGAGGTTAACAGTGTCCTGAGTGATCAGTCCCTCAACCTTGAGTTGAGGGACGTAATGTTTCCAGAATAAAGATATCCAAACGTTGCAAAAGTAACGCTTTTATCGTCCTGAAGACTGCAACCAGAGAGTGCTAGTGCTCTCTCTGTCTGTCTGTCTGTCTCTCTCTCTCTCTCTCTCTCTCTCTCTCTCTCTCTCTCTCTCTCTCTCTCTCATTCTGGTAGCAGCTGCTGAGCCACACCTATCACTCTTGTAGCAGCTGAACTACACAGAGTAAATATCTAAGTTATCCTCCCTCCGGCCTCACTAAAATCAATCAAGATTCTGTATACACGCACCAGACAAATCATTAAAAGTATTTACACAACGAACTTACAACAGCGGTCCCCTGACTGCTACGTTTAACGTAGTGATTAACGAGCACAGAGCGCCTAGTAACTGGAAACTCTAATGTATCTGCAGGATGGGAAAGAAAATAGATGGGAGATAGATTACACACTTTCAGTCACATTGTTATCAGCGATGATATTCGATGTTGGGTAACTATTGTCAACCAATAACAGGTTACACTACTGGGGACTTTGTGTAAGACGATAATCTTCTAGCCGATAATCAAGGTGATTTTCGTAGCCCGTGCTTTATAGTCTACTGTTATCTGTAGTATCACAAGTTCCAGACTTGGTGTAGAACCCTTCTCCAGGCTGAGGGACGGACCATCATAGATGGACTGATTATATCGTCTTTACTTCTCTGCTGCTTCTGCTAACTCTTTTGTACTCGAATGAAGAAACCTACTGTGTAGGCGAAACGTTTCGGAATAAAGATACCTAACTGCTGCACCTGTATCTTACTTATCAACCTGTCGGAATTATATACCATTTTCATATCATACGGTCATCCGTTTGTCCAACACGGCACGGTATTGAGCCCCGGTGTTCCCAAGGCAGCGTGTTGCAGGGATCGAGGGTGGGCAGAGAGCCTTCCGCTATACTGTCCTTGTACATGAATGATATGCAATACCGACAAAATGAAGACTTAGACATGCGCAACATCTGGGTATATATATTTTTGTAGACATCTACAAATAAAGATACACAGATGTTTCAAACGTGTCTAAATACACAATCCTTGTCTGGTCTACCTAGTGAAGAGTACACTGTAGCCAGCTACAGTGAAACGCATTACAGATGGTTCACAGTACCGGACAGTTGATGAAAAAGACACATTAGCAGGTGTTGGACAGGTGTTGTAGTCACTACTGTGCTGAGGCCTCTATACATACAGGAGTGTCCCATATATACAGCAAGTTAGGTTCCGGGATATCGCTTTAAAATGAATCTTAACCAAACCTGATAACATGCTTACACTCTCATATATAAGTAAGCAATATAACTAGGCCGAGAAAAATGAATATACAGAACACACATTACTTACCTTAAAATATTTAAATCCTTAGCATATATTGTATGGTAAATATATTTACTGTAGGAATTCTGAATAAATGAAGAACGGGTATAACTGGAAACCGCCGTATTAGCGAAACTCTGCGAGGTGAAGCGCTGTAAAACGGGGCCTGTCTGTAGTGTCTGTCTATCTGTCTGTCTCTCTCTCTCTCTTTCTCTCTCTCTCTCTCTACCTTCTGGCAACCTAGAGCACCAAGTTATAATTCGAAAACTTGCACGGGCTCTCCACTAACGAGTGCCACTGGGAAAACTTTGTCTAGTGATACTTAAGCAGTGGGCACCCGCTCCCTTGTTAACTTGACCCATGGTGTTAACTTAATGTAATAACTTGACCCATGGTGTTAACCTGACCCATGGTGTTAACTCATGGTGTTAACAACTTAATCCAGGTGTTAACTTGACCCATGGTGTTAACAATTTGACCCATGGTGTTATCAGTTTAACTCATGGTGGTAACTTGACCCATGGTGTTAACCTGACTGATGATGTTAACTTAACCCATGGTTTTAACAATTTGACCCATGGTATTACTAACTTGACCTATAGTGTTAACTTAATCCATAGTGTTAACAACTTGACCCATGGTGTTAACAACTTGACCCATGGTGTTAACAACTTAATCCATGGTGTTAACTTGATTCATGGAATTAACTTTTTCTGCGATGTTAACTATCTGTTACGCAGTGTTAATATCTTGTTCCATGGTGTTAACCCACGGTGTTAACTTACTGTCTACTTATCCTACAGTATTAACTACTCAACCTGTAGTGTTAACATTTTATTCCATGGTGTTAACTTAACCCAAGGTGGTAGGTTAACACAGTGTTAACCTAACCCAAAATGGTGGGTTAACACAGTGTTAACCTAACCCAAGATGGTGGGTTAATACAGTGTTAACCTAACCCAAGATGGTGGGTTAACACAGTGTTAACCTAACCCAAGATGGTCGGTTAACACAATGTTAACCTAACCCAAGATGGTGGGTTAACACAGTGTTAACCTAACCCAAGATGATGGGTTAACACAGTGTTAAGTACTCAATATCAACAAAAGGGAGATAGAGTACTCACTGGTCTTGATATCAACAAGGAGGGAGAGTACTCTCTGGTCTTGATATCAACAAGAGGGAGGGAGAGTACTCTCTGGTCTTGATATCAACAAAGGAAAGGGAGAGGGAGGGAGAGAGAGTACTCACTGGTCTTGATATCAACAAGAGAGAGGGAGAGTACTCACTGGTCTTGATATCAACAAGAGGGAGGGAGAGAGTACTCACTGGTCTTGATATCAACAAGAGATGGAGAGAGTACTCATTGGTCTTGATATCAACAAAAGAGGGAGAGAGTACTCACTGGTCTTGATATCAACAAGAGGGAGGGAGAAAGTACTCACTGGTCTTGATATCAACAAGAGAGGGAGAGAGTACTCACTGGTCTTGATATCAACAAGAGGGAGGGAGAGAGTACTCACTGGTCTTGATATCAACAAGAGGGAGGGAGAGTACTCACTGGTCTTGATATCAACAAGAGGGAGGGAGAGAGTACTCACTGGTCTTGATATCAACAAGAGGGGGAGAGAGTACTCACTGGTTTTGATATCAACAAGAGGGAGGGAGAGAGTACTCACTGGTCTTGATACCAACAAGAACGAGGGAGAGTACTCACTGGTCTTGATATCAACAAGAGAGGGAGAGAGTATTCACTGGTCTTGATATCAACAAGAGGGAGGGAGAGAGAGTACTCACTGGTCTTGATATCAACAAGAGAGGGAGAGAGTACTCACTGGTCTTGATATCAACAAGAGGGAGGGTGAGAGAGTACTCACTGGTCTTGATATCAACAAGAGGGAGGGTGAGAGAGTGCTCACTGGTCTTGATATCAACAAGAAGGGGAGAGAGTACTCACTGGTCTTGATATCAACAAGAGGGAGGGAGAGAGAGTACTCACTGGTCTTGATATCAACAAGAGGAAGGGAGAGAGAGTACTCACTGGTCATGATATCAACAAGAGAGGGAGAGAGTACTCACTGGTCTTGATATCAACAAGAGGGAGGGAGAGAGAGTACTCACTGGTCTTGATATCAACAAGAGGGAGGGAGAGAGAGCACTCATTGGTCTTGATATCAACGCCGTGTTCCTCCCTTAAGTCAATGTGACCTGACCTGACTAGGTTGGGTGCATTGGCTTAAGCCGGTAGGAGACTTGAACCTGCCTCGCATGGACCAGTAGGCCTTCTGCAGTGTTCCTTCGTTCTTATGTTCTTATGTAAGAGGAGTAGAAAGTACTCATTGGTCTTGATATCAACAAGAGGGGTAGAGAGTACTCACTGGTCTTGATATCAACAAGAGGGAGAGAGAGTACTCACTGGTCTTGATATCAACAAGAGGGGGAGAGAGAGTACTCACTGGTCTTGATATCAACAAGAGAGGAAGAGTGTACTCACTGGTCTTGATATCAACAAGAGGGAGGGAGAGAGAGTACTCACTGGTCTTGATATCAACAAGAGGAAGGGAGAGAGAGTACTCATTGGTCTTGCTATCAACAAGAGAGGGAGAGAGAGTACTCACTGGTCTTGATATCAACAAGAGGAAGGGAGAGAGAGTACTCATTGGTCTTGCTATCAACAAGAGAGGGAGAGAGTACTCACTGGTCTTGATATCAACAAGAGGGAGGGAGAGAGAGTACTCACTGGTCTTGATATCAACAAGAGGGGGAGAGAGTACTCACTGGTCTTGATATCAACAAGATGGGTAGAGAGTACTCACTGGTCTTGATATCAACAAGATGGGTAGAGAGTACTCACTGGTCTTGATATCAACAAGATGGGTAGAGAGTACTCACTGGTCTTGATATCAACAAGATGGGTAGAGAGTGCTCACTGGTCTTGATATCAACAAGAGGGAGGGAGAGTACTCACTGGTCTTGATATCAACAAGAGGAAGGGAGAGAGAGTACTCATTGGTCTTGCTATCAACAAGAGGGGGAGAGAGTACTCACTGGTCTTGATATCAACAAGATGGGTAGAGAGTACTCACTGGTCTTGATATCAACAAGATGGGTAGAGAGTACTCACTGGTCTTGATATCAACAAGATGGGTAGAGAGTACTCACTGGTCTTGATATCAAAAAGAGGGGGAGAGAGTACTCACTGGTCTTGATATCAACTAGAGGGGTAGAGAGTACTCACTGGTCTTGATATCAACAAGATATGGAGAGAGTACTCAGTGGTCTTGATATCAACAAGAGAGAGAGAGAGTACTCACTGGTCTTGATATCAACAAGAGAGAGAGAGAGAGAGTACTCACTGGTCTTGATATCAACAAGAGGGAGAGAGAGTACTCACTGGTCTTGATATCAACAAGAGAGGGAGGGAGAGTACTCACTGGTCTTGATATCAACAAGATATGGAGAGAGTACTCAGTGGTCTTGATATCAACAAGAGAGAGAGAGAGTACTCACTGGTCTTGATATCAACAAGAGAGAGAGAGAGAGTACTCACTGGTCTTGATATCAACAAGAGGGAGAGAGAGTACTCACTGGTCTTGATATCAACAAGAGAGAGAGAGAGAGAGAGAGAGAGAGAGAGAGAGAGAGAGAGAGAGAGAGTACTCACTGGTCTTGATATCAACAAGAGAGAGAGAGAGAGTACTCACTGGTCTTGATATCAACAAGAGAGAGAGAGAGAGAGAGAGTACTCACTGGTCTTGATATCAACAAGAGGGAGGGAGAGTACTCACTGGTCTTGATATCAACAAGAGAGAGGGAGAGTACTCACTGGTCTTGATATCAACAAGAGGGAGGGAGAGTACTCACTGGTCTTGATATCAACAAGAGGGAGGGAGAGTACTCACTGGTCTTGATATCAACAAGAGGAAGGGAGAGAGAGTACTCACTGGTCTTGATATCAACAAGAGAGGGAGGGAGAGTACTCACTGGTCTTGATATCAACAAGAGGGAGGGAGAGTACTCACTGGTCTTGATATCAACAAGAGGGAGGGAGAGTACTAACTGGTCTTGATATCAACAAGAGGGAGGGAGAGTACTCACTGGTCTTGATATCAACAAGAGAGGGAGGGAGAGTACTCACTAGTCTTGATATCAACAAGAGGGAGGGAGAGTACACACTGGTCTTGATATCAACAAGAGGGAAGGAGAGTACTCACTGGTCTTGATATAAACAAGAGGAAGGGAGAGAGAGTACTCACTGGTCTTGATATCAACAAGAGAGGGAGGGAGAGTACTCACTGGTCTTGATATCAACAAGAGGGAGGGAGAGTACTCACTGGTCTTGATATCAACAAGAGGGAGGGAGAGTACTCACTGGTCTTGATATCAACAAGAGAGGGAGGGAGAGTACTCACTGGTCTTGATATCAACAAGAGGGAGGGAGAGTACTCACTGGTCTTGATATCAACAAGAGGGAGGGAGAGTACTCACTGGTCTTGATATCAACAAGAGGGAGGGAGAGTACTCACTGGTCTTGATATCAACAAGAGGGAGGGAGAGTACTCACTGGTCTTGATATCAACAAGAGGGAGGGAGAGTACTCACTGGTCTTGATATCAACAAGAGAGAGAGAGAGAGAGTACTCGCTGGTCTTGATATCAACAAGAGAGAGAGAGAGTACTCACTGGTCTTGATATCAACAAGAGAGAGAGAGAGAGAGTACTCACTGGTCTTGATATCAACAAGAGGGAGGGAGAGTACTCACTGGTCTTGATATCAACAAGAGGGAGGGAGAGTACTCACTGGTCTTGATATCAACAAGAGAGGGAGGGAGAGTACTCACTGGTCTTGATATCAACAAGAGGGAGGGAGAGTACTCACTGGTCTTGATATCAACAAGAGGGAGGGAGAGTACTCACTGGTCTTGATATCAACAAGAGAGGGAGGGAGAGTACTCACTAGTCTTGATATCAACAAGAGAGGGAGGGAGAGTACTCACTAGTCTTGATATCAACAAGAGAGGGAGGGAGAGTACTCACTAGTCTTGATATCAACAAGAGAGGGAGGGAGAGTACTCACTAGTCTTGCCATTCTTCTCAGGCGTGTTGAGCCTGAGTGGGCTTAGTACTCTAGCCACACTCATCCTGCCTGGACTCTTGCAGCACCACACGCTGCCCACTCTCCTCTCTACACCGTCCTCCACTGTCACACTTGTCACTGTCCTCTCTGCCTCTCACACTACTCTCTCTCTTATGATCTGAAACGAAGTTTGGGAGGTTAAACCTTGCAGTGATACATGTTGTTGTTGTTGTTGTTGTTGTTGTTGTTGTTGTTGTATATAAAAACACATGCAGAGTTTAATACACATGTTGTTGTTGTAGTTGCGAGGTATAAATGAGGTCGTACGAACGTTCTTGTTGCTCTTGTCGATAAAGACATGTACGGCTCACAGTATTTGTTGTAGTTGCAGTAGTTGTGGTTGTTGCTGTAGTTTCAGTAGTTGTGGTTGTTGTTGTAGTTGTTGTTGAGAGAGTTGCTGGCCGCTGCCGTCTCTCTGCTGAATATTTTCCTGGCCAATATTAACACCCCAGGAAAAGCACTCTGATCAAAAGTTCCTGCACTCTTATTAAAAGTTCCTGCACTCTTATTAAAAGTTCCTGCACTCTTATTGAAAGTTCCTGCACTCTTATTAAAAGTTCCTGCACTCTTATTGAAAGTTCCTGCACTCTTATTAAAAGTTCCTGCACTCTTATTAAAAGTTCCTGCACTCTTATTGAAAGTTCCTGCACTCTTATTAAAAGTTCCTCCACTCTTATTAAAAGTTCCTGCACTCTTATTAAAAGTTCCTGCACTCTTATTGAAAGTTCCTGCACTCTTATTAAAAGTTCCTGCACTCTTATTAAAAGTTACTGCACTCTTATTAAAAGTTCCTGCACTCTTATTAAAAGTTCCTGCACTCTGATCAAAAGTTCCTGCACTCTTATTAGAAGATCCTGCACTCTTATTAAAAGTTCCTGCACTCTGATCAAAAGTTCCTGCACTCTTATTAAAAGTTCCTGCACTCTTATTAAAAGTTCCTGCACTCTTATTAAAAGTTCCTGCACTCTTATTAAAAGTTCCTGCACTCTTATTGAAAGTTCCTGCACTCTGATCAAAAGTTCCTGCACTCTTATTAAAAGATCCTGCACTCTTATTAAAAGTTCCTCCACTCTGATCAAAAGTTCCTGCACTCTTATTAAAAGTTCCTGCACTCTTATTGAAAGTTCCTGCACTCTTATTAAAAGTTCCTGCACTCTTATTAAAAGTTCCTGCACTCTTATTGAAAGTTCCTGCACTCTTATTAAAAGTTCCTACACTCTTATTAAAAGATCCTGCACTCTTATTAAAAGTTCCTGCACTCTTATTAAAAGTTCCTGCACTCTTATTAAAAGTTCCTGCACTCTTATTGAAAGTTCCTGCACTCTGATCAAAAGTTCCTGCACTCTTATTAAAAGATCCTGCACTCTTATTAAAAGTTCCTCCACTCTGATCAAAAGTTCCTGCACTCTTATTAAAAGTTCCTGCACTCTTATTGAAAGTTCCTGCACTCTTATTAAAAGTTCCTGCACTCTTATTAAAAGTTCCTGCACTCTTATTGAAAGTTCCTGCACTCTTATTAAAAGTTCCTACACTCTTATTAAAAGATCCTGCACTCTTATTAAAAGTTCCTGCACTCTTATTAAAAGTTCCTGCACTCTTATTAAAAGTTCCTGCACTCTTATTAAAAGTTCCTGCACTCTTATTGAAAGTTCCTGCACTCTTATTAAAAGTTCCTGCACTCTTATTAAAAGTTCCTGCACTCTTATTAAAAGTTCCTGTACTCCTATTAAAAGTTCCAGCACTCTTATTAAAAGTTCCTGCACTCTTATTAAAAGTTCCTGAACTCTTATTGAAAGTTCCTGCACTCTTATTAAAAGTTCCTGCACTCTTATTAAAAGTTCCTGCACTCTGATCAAAAGTTCCTGCACTCTTATTAAAAGTTCCTGCACTCTTATTAAAAGTTGCTGCACTCTTATTGAAAGTTCCTGCACTCTTATTGAAAGTTCCTGCACTCTTATTAAAAGTTCCTGCACTCTTATTAAAAGTTCCTGCACTCTTATTAAAAGTTCCTGCACTCTTATTGAAAGTTCCTGCACTCTTATTAAAAGTTCCTGCACTCTTATTGAAAGTTCCTGCACTCTGATCAAAAGTTCCTGCACTCTTATTAAAAGTTCCTGCACTCTTATTAAAAGTTCCTGCACTCTTATTAAAAGTTCCTGCACTCTTATTAAACGTTCCTGCACTCTTATTAAAAGTTCCTGCACTCTTATTGAAAGTTCCTGCACTCTTATTGAAAGTTCCTGCACTCTTATTAAAAGTTCCTGCACTCTTATTAAAAGTTCCTGCACTCTTATTAAAAATTCCTGCACTCTTATTAAAAGTTCCTGCACTCTTATTGAAAGTTCCTGCACTCTTATTAAAAGTTCCTGCACACTGATCAAAAGTTCCTGCACTCTTATTAAAAGTTCCTGCACTCTTATTAAAAGTTCCTGCACTCTTATTAAAAGTTCCTGCACTCTTATTGAAAGTTCCTGCACTCTTATTAAAAGTTCCTGCACTCTTATTAAAAGTTCCTGCACTCTTATTAAAAGTTCCTGCACTCTTATTAAAAGTTCCTGCACTCTTATTAAAAGTTCCTGCACTCTTATTAAAAGTTCCTGCACTCTTATTAAAAGTTCCTGAACTCTTATTGAAAGTTCCTGCACTCTTATTAAAAGTTCCTGCACTCTTATTAAAAGTTCCTGCACTCTGATCAAAAGTTCCTGCACTCCTATTAAAAGTTCCTGCACTCTTATTAAAAGTTCCTGCACTCTTATTAAAAGTTCCTGCACTCTTATTAAAAGTTCCTGCACTCTTATTGAACGTTCCTGCACTCTGATCAAAAGTTCCTGCACTCTTATTAAAAGTTCCTGCACTCTTATTAAAAGTTCCTGCACTCTTATTAAAAGTTCCTGCACTCTTATTAAAAGTTCCTGCACTCTTATTAAAAGTTCCTGCACTCTTACTGAAAGTTCCTGCACTCTTATTAAAAGTTCCTGCACTCTTATTAAAAGTTCCTGCACTCCTATTGAAAGTTCCTGCGCTCTTATTAAAAGTTCCTGCACTCTTATTAAAAGTTCCTGCACTCTTATTAAAAGTTCCTGAACTCTTATTGAAAGTTCCTGCACTCTTATTAAAAGTTCCTGCACTCTTATTAAAAGTTCCTGCACTCTTATTAAAAGTTCCTGCACTCTTATTAAAAGTTCCTGCACTCTTATTGAAAGTTCCTGCACTCCTATTGAAAGTTCCTGCACTCTTATTAAAAGTTCCTGCACTCTTATTGAAAGTTCCTGCACTCTGATCAAAAGTTCCTGCACACTTATTAAAAGTTCCTGCACTCTTATTAAAAGTTCCTGCACTCTTATTAAAAGTTCCTGCACTCTTATTAAAAGTTCCTGCACTCTTATTGAAAGTTCCTGCACTCTTATTAAAAGTTCCTGCAGTCTTATTGAAAGTTCCTGCACTCCTATTGAAAGTTCCTGCACTCTTATTAAAAGTTCCTGCACTCTTATTGAAAGTTCCTGCACTCTGATCAAAAGTTCCTGCACTCTTTTTAAAAGTTCCTGCACTCTTATTAAAAGTTCCTGCACTCTTATTGAAAGTTCCTGCACTCTTATTAAAAGTTCCTGCACTCTTATTAAAAGTTCCTGCACTCTTATTACAAGTTCCTGCACTCTTATTAAAAGTTCCTGCACTCTTGTTAAAAGTTCCTGCACTCTTATTGAAAGTTCGTGCACTCTTATTAAAAGTTCCTGCACTCTTATTAAAAGTTCCTGCACTCTGATCAAAAGTTCCTGCACTCTTATTAAAAGTTCCTGCACTCTTATTGAAAGTTGCTGCACTCTTATTAAAAGTTCCTGCACTCTTGTTAAAAGTTCCTGCACTCTTATTGAAAGTTCCTGCACTCTTATTAAAAGTTCCTGCACTCTTATTAAAAGTTCCTGCACTCTGATCAAAAGTTCCTGCACTCTTATTAAAAGTTCCTGCACTCTTATTAAAAGTTCCTGCACTCTTATTAAAAGTTCCTGCACTCTTATTGAAAGTTCCTGCACTCTTATTAAAAGTTCCTGCACTCTTATTAAAAGTTCCTGCACTCTTATTAAAAGTTTCTGCACTCTTATTAAAAGTTCCTGCACTCTTATTAAAAGTTCCTGCACTCTTATTAAAAGTTCCTGCACTCTTATTAAAAGTTCCTGAACTCTTATTGAAAGTTCCTGCACTCTTATTAAAAGTTCCTGCACTCCTATTAAAAGTTCCTGCACTCTGATCAAAAGTTCCTGCACTCTTATTAAAAGTTCCTGCACTCTTATTAAAAGTTCCTGCACTCTTATTAAAAGTTCCTGCACTCTTATTAAAAGTTCCTGCACTCTTATTGAACGTTCCTGCACTCTGATCAAAAGTTCCTGCACTCTTATTAAAAGTTCCTGCACTCTTATTAAAAGTTCCTGCACTCTTATTAAAAGTTTCTGCACTCTTATTAAAAGTTCCTGCACTCTTATTAAAAGCTCCTGCACTCTTATTGAAAGTTCCTGCACTCTTATTGAAAGTTCCTGCACTCTTATTAAAAGTTCCTGCACTCTTATTAAAAGTTCCTGCACTTTTATTAAAAGTTCCTGCACTTTTATTAAAAGTTCCTGCACTCTTATTAAAAGTTCCTGCACTCTTATTAAAAGTTCCTGCACTCTTATTAAAAGTTCCTGCACTCTTATTAAAAGTTTCTGCACTCTTATTAAAAGTTCCTGCACTCTTATTGAAAGTTCCTGCACTCTTATTAAAAGTTCCTGCACTCTGATCAAAAGTTCCTGCACTCTTATTAAAAGTTCCTGCACTCTTATTAAAAGTTCCTGCACTCTTATTAAAAGTTCCTGCACTCTTATTAAAAGTTCCTGCACTCTTATTGAAAGTTCCTGCACTCTTATTAAAAGTTCCTGCACTCTGATCAAAAGTTCCTGCACTCTTATTAAAAGTTCCTGCACTCTTATTAAAAGTTCCTGCACTCTTATTGAAAGTTCCTGCACTCTTATTAAAAGTTCCTGCACTCTTATTAAAAGTTCCTGCACTCTTATTAAAAGTTCCTGGACTCTTATTAAAAGTTCCTGTACTCTTATTAAAAGTTCCTGCACTCTTATTAAAAGTTCCTTCACTCTTATTAAAAGTTCCTGCACTCTTATTAAAAGTTCCTGCACTCTTATTAAAAGTTCCTGCACTCTTATTAAAAGTTCCTGCACTCCTATTAAAAGTTCCTGCACTCTTATTGAAAGTTCCTGCACTCTTATTAAAAGTTCCTGCACTCTTATTAAAAGTTCCTGCACTCTTATTAAAAGTTCCTGCACTCTTATTAAAAGTTCCTACACTCTTATTAAAAGTTCCTGCACTCTTATTAAAAGTTCCTGCACTCTTATTAAGAGTTCCTGCACTCTTATTAAAAGTTCCTGCACTCCTATTGAAAGTTCCTGTACTCTTATTAAAAGTTCCTGCACTCTTATTAAAAGTTTCTGCACTCTTATTAAAAGTTCCTGCACTCTTATTAAAAGTTCCTGCACTTTTATTAAAAGTTCCTGCACTCTTATTAAGAGTTCCTGCACTCTTATTTAAAGTTCCTGCACTCTTATTAAAAGTTCCTGCACTCTTATTAAAAGTTCCTGCACTCTTATTAAAAGTTCCTGCACTCTTATTAAAAGTTCCTGCACTCTTATTAAAAGTTCCTGCACTCTTATTAAAAGTTCCTGCACTCTTATTAAAAGTTCCTGCACTCTTATTGAGAGTTCCTGC
This sequence comes from Cherax quadricarinatus, assembly GCF_038502225.1. Classification (NCBI taxonomy): domain Eukaryota; kingdom Metazoa; phylum Arthropoda; class Malacostraca; order Decapoda; family Parastacidae; genus Cherax; species Cherax quadricarinatus. The sequence goes on from NC_091346.1 coordinate 20,205,517, forward strand.
ACTCTTATTAAAAGTTCCTGCACTCTTATTAAAAGTTCCTGCACTCTTATTAAAAGTTCCTGCACTCTTATTAAAAGTTCCTGCACTCTTATTAAAAGTTCCTGTGCTCTTATTAAAAGTTCCTGCACTCTTATTGAAAGTTCCTGCACTCTTATTAAAAGTTCCTGCACTCTTATTAAAAGTTCCTGCACTCTTATTGAAAGTTCCTGCACTCTTATTAAAAGTTCCTGCACTCTTATTAAAAGTTACTGCACTCTTATTAAAAGTTCCTGCACTCTTATTAAAAGTTCCTGCACTCTGATCAAAAGTTCCTGCACTCTTATTAGAAGATCCTGCACTCTTATTAAAAGTTCCTGCACTCTGATCAAAAGTTCCTGCACTCTTATTAAAAGTTCCTGCACTCTTATTAAAAGTTCCTGCACTCTTATTAAAAGTTCCTGCACTCTTATTAAAAGTTCCTGCACTCTTATTGAAAGTTCCTGCACTCTGATCAAAAGTTCCTGCACTCTTATTAAAAGATCCTGCACTCTTATTAAAAGTTCCTCCACTCTGATCAAAAGTTCCTGCACTCTTATTAAAAGTTCCTGCACTCTTATTGAAAGTTCCTGCACTCTTATTAAAAGTTCCTGCACTCTTATTAAAAGTTCCTGCACTCTTATTGAAAGTTCCTGCACTCTTATTAAAAGTTCCTACACTCTTATTAAAAGATCCTGCACTCTTATTAAAAGTTCCTGCACTCTTATTAAAAGTTCCTGCACTCTTATTAAAAGTTCCTGCACTCTTATTGAAAGTTCCTGCACTCTGATCAAAAGTTCCTGCACTCTTATTAAAAGATCCTGCACTCTTATTAAAAGTTCCTCCACTCTGATCAAAAGTTCCTGCACTCTTATTAAAAGTTCCTGCACTCTTATTGAAAGTTCCTGCACTCTTATTAAAAGTTCCTGCACTCTTATTAAAAGTTCCTGCACTCTTATTGAAAGTTCCTGCACTCTTATTAAAAGTTCCTACACTCTTATTAAAAGATCCTGCACTCTTATTAAAAGTTCCTGCACTCTTATTAAAAGTTCCTGCACTCTTATTAAAAGTTCCTGCACTCTTATTAAAAGTTCCTGCACTCTTATTGAAAGTTCCTGCACTCTTATTAAAAGTTCCTGCACTCTTATTAAAAGTTCCTGCACTCTTATTAAAAGTTCCTGTACTCCTATTAAAAGTTCCTGCACTCTTATTAAAAGTTCCTGCACTCTTATTAAAAGTTCCTGAACTCTTATTGAAAGTTCCTGCACTCTTATTAAAAGTTCCTGCACTCTTATTAAAAGTTCCTGCACTCTGATCAAAAGTTCCTGCACTCTTATTAAAAGTTCCTGCACTCTTATTAAAAGTTGCTGCACTCTTATTGAAAGTTCCTGCACTCTTATTGAAAGTTCCTGCACTCTTATTAAAAGTTCCTGCACTCTTATTAAAAGTTCCTGCACTCTTATTAAAAGTTCCTGCACTCTTATTGAAAGTTCCTGCACTCTGATCAAAAGTTCCTGCACTCTTATTAAAAGTTCCTGCACTCTTATTAAAAGTTCCTGCACTCTTATTAAAAGTTCCTGCACTCTTATTAAAAGTTCCTGCACTCTTATTAAAAGTTCCTGCACTCTTATTGAAAGTTCCTGCACTCTTATTGAAAGTTCCTGCACTCTTATTAAAAGTTCCTGCACTCTTATTAAAAGTTCCTGCACTCTTATTAAAAATTCCTGCACTCTTATTAAAAGTTCCTGCACTCTTATTGAAAGTTCCTGCACTCTTATTAAAAGTTCCTGCACACTGATCAAAAGTTCCTGCACTCTTATTAAAAGTTCCTGCACTCTTATTAAAAGTTCCTGCACTCTTATTAAAAGTTCCTGCACTCTTATTGAAAGTTCCTGCACTCTTATTAAAAGTTCCTGCACTCTTATTAAAAGTTCCTGCACTCTTATTAAAAGTTCCTGCACTCTTATTAAAAGTTCCTGCACTCTTATTAAAAGTTCCTGCACTCTTATTAAAAGTTCCTGCACTCTTATTAAAAGTTCCTGAACTCTTATTGAAAGTTCCTGCACTCTTATTAAAAGTTCCTGCACTCTTATTAAAAGTTCCTGCACTCTGATCAAAAGTTCCTGCACTCCTATTAAAAGTTCCTGCACTCTTATTAAAAGTTCCTGCACTCTTATTAAAAGTTCCTGCACTCTTATTAAAAGTTCCTGCACTCTTATTGAACGTTCCTGCACTCTGATCAAAAGTTCCTGCACTCTTATTAAAAGTTCCTGCACTCTTATTAAAAGTTCCTGCACTCTTATTAAAAGTTCCTGCACTCTTATTAAAAGTTCCTGCACTCTTATTAAAAGTTCCTGCACTCTTACTGAAAGTTCCTGCACTCTTATTAAAAGTTCCTGCACTCTTATTAAAAGTTCCTGCACTCCTATTGAAAGTTCCTGCGCTCTTATTAAAAGTTCCTGCACTCTTATTAAAAGTTCCTGCACTCTTATTAAAAGTTCCTGAACTCTTATTGAAAGTTCCTGCACTCTTATTAAAAGTTCCTGCACTCTTATTAAAAGTTCCTGCACTCTTATTAAAAGTTCCTGCACTCTTATTAAAAGTTCCTGCACTCTTATTGAAAGTTCCTGTACTCCTATTGAAAGTTCCTGCACTCTTATTAAAAGTTCCTGCACTCTTATTGAAAGTTCCTGCACTCTGATCAAAAGTTCCTGCACTCTTATTAAAAGTTCCTGCACTCTTATTAAAAGTTCCTGCACTCTTATTAAAAGTTCCTTCACTCTTATTAAAAGTTCCTGCACTCTTATTGAAAGTTCCTGCACTCTTATTAAAAGTTCCTGCAGTCTTATTGAAAGTTCCTGCACTCCTATTGAAAGTTCCTGCACTCTTATTAAAAGTTCCTGCACTCTTATTGAAAGTTCCTGCACTCTGATCAAAAGTTCCTGCACTCTTTTTAAAAGTTCCTGCACTCTTATTAAAAGTTCCTGCACTCTTATTGAAAGTTCCTGCACTCTTATTAAAAGTTCCTGCACTCTTATTAAAAGTTCCTGCACTCTTATTACAAGTTCCTGCACTCTTATTAAAAGTTCCTGCACTCTTGTTAAAAGTTCCTGCACTCTTATTGAAAGTTCGTGCACTCTTATTAAAAGTTCCTGCACTCTTATTAAAAGTTCCTGCACTCTGATCAAAAGTTCCTGCACTCTTATTAAAAGTTCCTGCACTCTTATTGAAAGTTCCTGCACTCTTATTAAAAGTTCCTGCACTCTTGTTAAAAGTTCCTGCACTCTTATTGAAAGTTCCTGCACTCTTATTAAAAGTTCCTGCACTCTTATTAAAAGTTCCTGCACTCTGATCAAAAGTTCCTGCACTCTTATTAAAAGTTCCTGCACTCTTATTAAAAGTTCCTGCACTCTTATTAAAAGTTCCTGCACTCTTATTGAAAGTTCCTGCACTCTTATTAAAAGTTCCTGCACTCTTATTAAAAGTTCCTGCACTCTTATTAAAAGTTTCTGCACTCTTATTAAAAGTTCCTGCACTCTTATTAAAAGTTCCTGCACTCTTATTAAAAGTTCCTGCACTCTTATTAAAAGTTCCTGAACTCTTATTGAAAGTTCCTGCACTCTTATTAAAAGTTCCTGCACTCCTATTAAAAGTTCCTGCACTCTGATCAAAAGTTCCTGCACTCTTATTAAAAGTTCCTGCACTCTTATTAAAAGTTCCTGCACTCTTATTAAAAGTTCCTGCACTCTTATTAAAAGTTCCTGCACTCTTATTGAACGTTCCTGCACTCTGATCAAAAGTTCCTGCACTCTTATTGAAAGTTCCTGCACTCTTATTAAAAGTTCCTGCACTCTTATTAAAAGTTCCTGCACTCTTATTGAAAGTTCCTGCACTCTTATTAAAAGTTCCTGCACTCTTATTAAAAGTTACTGCACTCTTATTAAAAGTTCCTGCACTCTTATTAAAAGTTCCTGCACTCTGATCAAAAGTTCCTGCACTCTTATTAGAAGATCCTGCACTCTTATTAAAAGTTCCTGCACTCTGATCAAAAGTTCCTGCACTCTTATTAAAAGTTCCTGCACTCTTATTAAAAGTTCCTGCACTCTTATTAAAAGTTCCTGCACTCTTATTAAAAGTTCCTGCACTCTTATTGAAAGTTCCTGCACTCTGATCAAAAGTTCCTGCACTCTTATTAAAAGATCCTGCACTCTTATTAAAAGTTCCTCCACTCTGATCAAAAGTTCCTGCACTCTTATTAAAAGTTCCTGCACTCTTATTGAAAGTTCCTGCACTCTTATTAAAAGTTCCTGCACTCTTATTAAAAGTTCCTGCACTCTTATTGAAAGTTCCTGCACTCTTATTAAAAGTTCCTACACTCTTATTAAAAGATCCTGCACTCTTATTAAAAGTTCCTGCACTCTTATTAAAAGTTCCTGCACTCTTATTAAAAGTTCCTGCACTCTTATTGAAAGTTCCTGCACTCTGATCAAAAGTTCCTGCACTCTTATTAAAAGATCCTGCACTCTTATTAAAAGTTCCTCCACTCTGATCAAAAGTTCCTGCACTCTTATTAAAAGTTCCTGCACTCTTATTGAAAGTTCCTGCACTCTTATTAAAAGTTCCTGCACTCTTATTAAAAGTTCCTGCACTCTTATTGAAAGTTCCTGCACTCTTATTAAAAGTTCCTACACTCTTATTAAAAGATCCTGCACTCTTATTAAAAGTTCCTGCACTCTTATTAAAAGTTCCTGCACTCTTATTAAAAGTTCCTGCACTCTTATTAAAAGTTCCTGCACTCTTATTGAAAGTTCCTGCACTCTTATTAAAAGTTCCTGCACTCTTATTAAAAGTTCCTGCACTCTTATTAAAAGTTCCTGTACTCCTATTAAAAGTTCCTGCACTCTTATTAAAAGTTCCTGCACTCTTATTAAAAGTTCCTGAACTCTTATTGAAAGTTCCTGCACTCTTATTAAAAGTTCCTGCACTCTTATTAAAAGTTCCTGCACTCTGATCAAAAGTTCCTGCACTCTTATTAAAAGTTCCTGCACTCTTATTAAAAGTTGCTGCACTCTTATTGAAAGTTCCTGCACTCTTATTGAAGGTTCCTGCACTCTTATTAAAAGTTCCTGCACTCTTATTAAAAGTTCCTGCACTCTTATTAAAAGTTCCTGCACTCTTATTGAAAGTTCCTGCACTCTTATTAAAAGTTCCTGCACTCTTATTGAAAGTTCCTGCACTCTGATCAAAAGTTCCTGCACTCTTATTAAAAGTTCCTGCACTCTTATTAAAAGTTCCTGCACTCTTATTAAAAGTTCCTGCACTCTTATTAAAAGTTCCTGCACTCTTATTAAAAGTTCCTGCACTCTTATTGAAAGTTCCTGCACTCTTATTGAAAGTTCCTGCACTCTTATTAAAAGTTCCTGCACTCTTATTAAAAGTTCCTGCACTCTTATTAAAAATTCCTGCACTCTTATTAAAAGTTCCTGCACTCTTATTGAAAGTTCCTGCACTCTTATTAAAAGTTCCTGCACACTGATCAAAAGTTCCTGCACTCTTATTAAAAGTTCCTGCACTCTTATTAAAAGTTCCTGCACTCTTATTAAAAGTTCCTGCACTCTTATTGAAAGTTCCTGCACTCTTATTAAAAGTTCCTGCACTCTTATTAAAAGTTCCTGCACTCTTATTAAAAGTTCCTGCACTCTTATTAAAAGTTCCTGCACTCTTATTAAAAGTTCCTGCACTCTTATTAAAAGTTCCTGCACTCTTATTAAAAGTTCCTGAACTCTTATTGAAAGTTCCTGCACTCTTATTAAAAGTTCCTGCACTCTTATTAAAAGTTCCTGCACTCTGATCAAAAGTTCCTGCACTCCTATTAAAAGTTCCTGCACTCTTATTAAAAGTTCCTGCACTCTTATTAAAAGTTCCTGCACTCTTATTAAAAGTTCCTGCACTCTTATTGAACGTTCCTGCACTCTGATCAAAAGTTCCTGCACTCTTATTAAAAGTTCCTGCACTCTTATTAAAAGTTCCTGCACTCTTATTAAAAGTTCCTGCACTCTTATTAAAAGTTCCTGCACTCTTATTAAAAGTTCCTGCACTCTTACTGAAAGTTCATGCACTCTTATTAAAAGTTCCTGCACTCTTATTAAAAGTTCCTGCACTCCTATTGAAAGTTCCTGCGCTCTTATTAAAAGTTCCTGCACTCTTATTAAAAGTTCCTGCACTCTTATTAAAAGTTCCTGAACTCTTATTGAAAGTTCCTGCACTCTTATTAAAAGTTCCTGCACTCTTATTAAAAGTTCCTGCACTCTTATTAAAAGTTCCTGCACTCTTATTAAAAGTTCCTGCACTCTTATTGAAAGTTCCTGCACTCCTATTGAAAGTTCCTGCACTCTTATTAAAAGTTCCTGCACTCTTATTGAAAGTTCCTGCACTCTGATCAAAAGTTCCTGCACTCTTATTAAAAGTTCCTGCACTCTTATTAAAAGTTCCTGCACTCTTATTAAAAGTTCCTGCACTCTTATTAAAAGTTCCTGCACTCTTATTGAAAGTTCCTGCACTCTTATTAAAAGTTCCTGCAGTCTTATTGAAAGTTCCTGCACTCCTATTGAAAGTTCCTGCACTCTTATTAAAAGTTCCTGCACTCTTATTGAAAGTTCCTGCACTCTGATCAAAAGTTCCTGCACTCTTTTTAAAAGTTCCTGCACTCTTATTAAAAGTTCCTGCACTCTTATTGAAAGTTCCTGCACTCTTATTAAAAGTTCCTGCACTCTTATTAAAAGTTCCTGCACTCTTATTACAAGTTCCTGCACTCTTATTAAAAGTTCCTGCACTCTTGTTAAAAGTTCCTGCACTCTTATTGAAAGTTCGTGCACTCTTATTAAAAGTTCCTGGACTCTTATTAAAAGTTCCTGCACTCTGATCAAAAGTTCCTGCACTCTTATTAAAAGTTCCTGCACTCTTATTGAAAGTTCCTGCACTCTTATTAAAAGTTCCTGCACTCTTGTTAAAAGTTCCTGCACTCTTATTGAAAGTTCCTGCACTCTTATTAAAAGTTCCTGCACTCTTATTAAAAGTTCCTGCACTCTGATCAAAAGTTCCTGCACTCTTATTAAAAGTTCCTGCACTCTTATTAAAAGTTCCTGCACTCTTATTAAAAGTTCCTGCACTCTTATTGAAAGTTCCTGCACTCTTATTAAAAGTTCCTGCACTCTTATTAAAAGTTCCTGCACTCTTATTAAAAGTTTCTGCACTCTTATTAAAAGTTTCTGCACTCTTATTAAAAGTTCCTGCACTCTTATTAAAAGTTCCTGCACTTTTATTAAAAGTTCCTGCACTCTTATTAAGAGTTCCTGCACTCTTATTTAAAGTTCCTGCACTCTTATTAAAAGTTCCTGCACTCTTATTAAAAGTTCCTGCACTCTTATTAAAAGTTCCTGCACTCTTATTAAAAGTTCCTGCACTCTTATTAAAAGTTCCTGCACTCTTATTGAGAGTTCCTGCACTCTTATTAAAAGTTCCTGCACTCTTATTAAAAGTTCCTGCACTCTTATTAAAAGTTCCTGCACTCTTATTAAAAGTTCCTGCACTCTTATTAAAAGTTCCTGTGCTCTTATTAAAAGTTCCTGCACTCTTATTGAAAGTTCCTGCACTCTTATTAAAAGTTCCTGCACTCTTATTAAAAGTTCCTGCACTCTGATCAAAAGTTCCTGCACTCTTATTAAAAGTTCCTGCACTCTTATTAAAAGTTCCTGCACTCTGATCAAAAGTTCCTGCACTCTTATTAAAAGTTCCTGCACTCTGATCAAAAGTTCCTGCACTCTTATTAAAAGTTCCTGCACTCTTATATATATATATATATATATATATATATATATATATATATATATATATATATATATATATATATATATATATATATATATATATATATATATATATATATATATATATATATATATATATATATATATATATATATATGCAAGGAATTCGCGAGAGCATGCGAAATATACACAAACACTGATCTCTGGCTGAAGGAGACTCGAACCTACGAACCTTAGGACAAGGTACGCAGTGCTTTACCAATCTACCCACACTGGACAATACCAAGGTATTGTCCAGTGTTGGTAGATTGGTAAAGCACTGCGTACCTTGTCCTAAGGTTCGTAGGTTCGAGTCTCCTTCAGCCAGAGATCAGTGTTTATATATATATATATATATATATATAAATATATATATATATATATATATATATATATATATATATATATATATATATATATATATATATATATATAGAAAGAGCCAGTTGTGAGTGTGGGGGAAGTTCGTGAGGCAGTAGGTAAAATGAAAGGGGGTAAGGCAGCTGGTATTGATGGGATAAAGATAGAAATGTTAAAAGCAGGTGGGGATATAGTTTTGGAGTGGTTGGTGCAATTATTTAATAAATGTATGGAAGAGGGTAAGGTACCTAGGGATTGGCAGAGAGCATGCATAGTTCCTTTGTATAAAGGCAAAGGGGATAAAAGAGAGTGCAAAAATTATAGGGGGATAAGTGTGTTGAGTGTACCTGGTAAAGTGTATGGTAGAGTTATAATTGAAAGAATTAAGAGTAAGACGGAGAATAGGATAGCAGATGAACAAGGAGGCTTTAGGAAAGGTAGGGGGTGTGTGGACCAGGTGTTTACAGTGAAACATATAAGTGAACAGTATTTAGATAAGGCTAAAGAGGTGTTTGTGGCATTTATGGATTTGGAAAAGGCGTATGACAGGGTGGATAGGGGGGCAATGTGGCAGATGTTGCAAGTGTATGGTGTAGGAGGTAGGTTACTGAAAGCAGTGAAGAGTTTTTACGAGGATAGTGAGGCTCAAGTTAGAGTATGTACGAAAGAGGGAAAATTTTTCCCAGTAAAAGTAGGCCTTAGACAAGGATGTGTGATGTCACCGTGGTTGTTTAATATATTTATAGATGGGGTTGTAAGAGAAGTAAATGCGAGGGTCTTGGCAAGAGGCGTGGAGTTAAAAGATAAAGAATCACACACAAAGTGGGAGTTGTCACAGCTGCTCTTTGCTGATGACACTGTGCTCTTGGGAGATTCTGAAGAGAAGCTGCAGAGATTGGTGGATGAATTTGGTAGGGTGTGCAAAAGAAGAAAATTAAAGGTGAATACAGGAAAGAGTAAGGTTATGAGGATAACAAAAAGATTAGGTGATGAAAGATTGAATATCAGATTGGAGGGAGAGAGTATGGAGGAGGTGAATGTATTCAGATATTTGGGAGTGGACGTGTCAGCGGATGGGTCTATGAAAGATGAGGTGAATCATAGAATTGATGAGGGAAAAAGAGTGAGTGGTGCACTTAGGAGTCTGTGGAGACAAAGAACTTTGTCCTTGGAGGCAAAGAGGGGAATGTATGAGAGCATAGTTTTACCAACGCTCTTATATGGGTGTGAAGCATGGGCGATGAATGTTGCAGCGAGGAGAAGGCTGGAGGCAGTGGAGATGTCATGTCTGAGGGCAATGTGTGGTGTGAATATAATGCAGAGAATTCGTAGTTTGGAAGTTAGGAGGAGGTGCGGGATTACCAAAACTGTTGTCCAGAGGGCTGAGGAAGGGTTGTTGAGGTGGTTCGGACATGTAGAGAGAATGGAGCGAAACAGAATGACTTCAAGAGTGTATCAGTCTGTAGTGGAAGGAAGGCGGGGTAGGGGTCGGCCTAGGAAGGGTTGGAGGGAGGGGGTAAAGGAGGTTTTGTGTGCGAGGGGCTTGGACTTCCAGCAGGCATGCGTGAGCGAGTTTGATAGGAGTGAATGGAGACAAATGGTTTTTAATACTTGACGTGCTGTTGGAGTGTGAGCAAAGTAACATTTATGAAGGGATTCAGGGAAACCGGCAGGCCGGACTTGAGTCCTGGAGATGGGAAGTACAGTGCCTGCACTCTGAAGGAGGGGTGTTAATGTTGCAGTTTAAAAACTGTAGTGTAAAGCACCCTTCTGGCAAGACAGTGATGGAGTGAATGATGGTGAAAGTTTTTCTTTTTCGGGCCACCCTGCCTTGGTGGGAATCGGCCAGTGTGATAATAAAAAAAATAAAATATATATATATATATATATATATATATATATATATATATATATATATATATATATATATATATATATATATATATATATATATATATATATATATATATATATATATATATATATATATATATATATATATATATATATATAATTTTTGGAGTCAGGTCTGTTAATTGTATCACAGAGGTCACGGACGCTGTTGCACAAAGGACGTCATATTACACCGTCCGTGGCAGGGAGGGGATGGACCAGCTGTCCGTGTAATCACATCAGGGCACCACCAACAGTGTGGTTGGCCACAGAATTACGCATTATTTCAGTCTGAGAGTTGTCTGCTGCTCGCGGCGACATTTGCCAACGCCAACAACTTGCTTGACCTCAGCCCCCACAGTTTTCCAGTATTTCTTAAATTTAATCAAAGTAATATTGACAGTAACCTGAGCCACACCCTTCTTCCAGTTGTCAAATATAATAATAATAATAATAATAATAATAATAATAATAATAATAATAATAATAATAATAATAATAATAATAATAATATTATTATTATTATTATTATTATTAATAATAATAATAATAATAATAATAATAATAATAATAATAATAATAATAATAATATTATTATTATTATTATTATTATTATTATTATTATTATTTTTATTATTATTATTATTATTATTATTATTATTATTATTAACACACTCAACATTGCCAAACAATGGATTCCATACATTTACAAATACTTATTAATACAATTAAAAAGTTTTATTCAGTATAATAAGATTTAGTAACACATGTTTATACATCTAAATTAAATTGTTTATATACAACTGTAGTTTATACCTGGACCAAAATAAGAATATTAATTATTAATTTACGAGGGGTGGGAAAATATATTTCTTTCTGTAACCGTTGTGTATGATATATATATCATACACATACACGAGGATATATATATCATACACATACACGAGGATATATATATCATACACATACACGAGGATATATATATCATACACATACACGAGGATATATATATCATACACACACACGAGGATATATATATCATACACACACACACACACACGAGGATATATATATCATACACACACACACACGAGGATATATATATCACACACACACACGAGGATATATACAAATACCTGAGGTATGGAAGACGGCAAATGTAGTCCCAATTTTTAAGAAAGAAGACAGAATCGAGGCACTAAACTATAGACCAGTGTTACTGACGTGTGTAGTATGTAAAGTCATGGAGAAGATTATCAGGAGGAGAGTGGTGGAACACCTGGAAAGGAACAAGAGAGAGAGGGAGGGGTTGGTAGATTGCATTTTCTTGGACTGCAAGAAGGCCTTTGACACAGTTCCTCACAAGAGATTAGTGCAAAAGCTAGAGGATCAGGCGCATATAACAGGAAGGGCACTGCAATGGATCAGAGAATACCTGACAGGGAGGCAACAACGAGTCACGGTACGTGACGAGGTGTCAGACTGGGAGCCTGTAACGAGCAGCGTTCCACAGGGGTCAGTCCTAGGACCTGTGCTATTTTTGGTATATGTGAATGACATGACGGAAGGGATAGACTCAGAAGTGTCTCTATTTGCAGATGATGTGAAGTCAATGAGGAGAATTAAATTGAATGAGGATCAGGCAGGACTACAAAGGGATCTGGACAGGCTGCAAGCCTGGTCCGTCAACTGGCTCCTCGAATTTAACTCCGCCAAATGCAAAGTCATGAAGACCGTGGAAGGGCAAAGAAGACCGCAGACAGAGTATAGGCTAGATGGCCAAAGACTGCAAATCTCACTCAAGGAAAAGGATCTTGGGGTGAGTATAATATCGAGCACATCTCCTGAGGCGCACATCACCCAGATAACTGCTGCAGCATATGGGCGCCTGGTAAATCTGAGAATAGCGTTCCGATACCTCCGTAAGGAATCGTTCAAGATTTTGTACACCGTATACGTCATGCCCATACTGGAGTATGCAGCACCAGTTTTGAACTCACTTGATCAAGCACGTCAAGAAATTAGAGAAAGTGCAAAGGTTTGCGACAAGGTTAGGTCCAGAGCTAAGGGAAATGCCCTATGAAGAAAGGTTAAGGGCCTGACGACACTGGAGGACTGGAGGGTTAGGAAAGACATGATAACAATATACAAAATACTGCGGGGATTTGACAGGGTGGACAGAGACAGGATGTTCCAGAGATGGGACACAGAAACAAGGGGCCGCAATTGAAAGTTGAGGACCCAGATGAGTCAGAGAGATGTTAGGAAGTATTTCTTTAGTCATAGAGTTGCCAGGAAGTGGAATAATCTGGCAAGTGACGTAGTGAAGGCAGGAACCATACATAGTTTTAAAACGAGGTATGATAAAGCTCATGGAGGAAGGAGAGAGAGCACCTAATAGCGATCAGTGAAGAGGCGGGGCCAGGAGCTATGTCTTGACCCATGCAACCACAAATAGGTGAGTACCGAGAGGGGTATTTCTCTCAGTGTATATACACTAGAGGTGGCTGGTTTACTATCTAGTTTAGGAATTAAAGTATTTATGTCTGGTGGTAGACAAGTTACGTCCAGCCTTGATAACTTTAGCGTAGTAGATAGGCTCTAAACCCTCATGAACCATTCAGTTATTATGCTCGGTGTATGTATATTGTGAAGTGTGTATAAGTGTATGTATATATCATCAGGTATATATCACTGACAATATATGCCTCGTATGTATGTATCACGTAGTATGTATATCCCGTCAGGAGTGTATCGCTCAGTGTATATACATTGTTAGGAGTGTATCAATCAGTGTATAATATACATCATTAAGCATGTATATCTCTGAACGATTATACACTGTCCCTCATAATTCGAAAATCGTCCCACCGAGGTAGATTCACTATTCCTGGGTCAGTTCTATGTCTCCCCGAGATAACATTCAGAGAATTTCCTTCATAAAATACGTAATCTCAGCCTGTATATAAAAAAAACCTGGCCAAGACGTTGATAATCTCAGCCTATATAATAATAACAAGCCTAGCCTTGATGGTGATAATCTCAGCCTACAAAAACTAAGGCCTAGCTTTGACGTTCAATATTTACACAGACCTGCGGAAGATATCTCAGAATTCCTCATCGAATCAATTTCCCCGATAAGATGTGTGAAAAGTTGGTATCATCTGAGCGTGGGAGGCGCCAGTTGAACATGGGAGCACTGGTGCGTGGGAGGTGTTACTTGAGCGTGGGAGGTGATAGTTGAATGTGGGAGTTGTTACTTGAGCATGGGAGGTGTTACTTGAGCTTGGGGGATGATAGTTGAATGTGGGAGGTGATAGTTGAGTGTGGGAGGTGCCATTTGAACATGGGAGCACTGGTGAGTGGGAGGTGATATTTCAGCATGGGAGGTGTTACTTGAGCGTTGACGGTGATATTTGAGTGTGGGAGTTGTTACTTGAGCGTGGGAGGTGATAGTTGAGCGTGGGAGGTGATAGCTAAGTATGGAAGGTGAGAGTTGAGTTTAGGAGGTGATAGTTGAGTGTGGGAGGTGATAGTTGAGTGTGGGAGGTGATAGTTGAGTGTGGGAGGTGATAGTTGAGTGTGGGAGGTGATAGTTGAGTGTGGGAGGTGATAGTTGAGTGTGGGAGGTGCCATTTGAACATGGGAGCACTGGTGAGTGGGAGGTGATATTTCAGCATGGGAGGTGTTACTTGAGCGTTGACGGCGATATTTGAGTGTGTGAATTGTTACTTGAGCGTGGGAGGTGATAGTTGAGCGTGGGAGGTGATAGTTAAGTATGGGAGGTGAAAGTTGAGTTCAGGAGGTGATAGCTGAGTGTGGGAGGTGATAGTTGAGTGTGGTAAGTGATAGTTGAGTGTGGGAGGTGATAGTTGAGTGTGGGAGGGGGGGATGTAATGGGACCATCAGGCACATACCATCTACCAGGGACACCCAGGCACATAGCATCTACCAGGGACACCCAAACACACACCGTCTACCAGGGACACCCAGACAAAAATAGAGCGAAACACCAACGTCAAAGACCTGGGAGTGATCATGTCGGAGGATCACACCTTCAAGGACCATAACATTGTATCAATCGCATCTGCTAGAAAAATGACAGGATGGATAATGAGAACCTTCAAAACTAGGGAGGCCAAGCCCATGATGACACTCTTCAGGTCACTTGTTCTATCTAGGCTGGAATATTGCTGCACACTAACAGCACCTTTCAAGGCAGGTGAAATTGCCGACCTAGAAAATGTACAGAGAACTTTCACGGCGCGCATAACGGAGATAAAACACCTCAATTACTGGGAGCGCTTGAGGTTACTGAACCTGTATTCCCTGGAACGCAGGCGGGAGAGATACATGATTATATACACCTGGAAAATCCTAGAGGGACTAGTACCGAACTTGCACACGAAAATCACTCACTACGAAATCAAAAGACTTGGCAGACGATGCAACATCCCCCCAATGAAAAGCAGGGGTGTCACTAGCACGTTAAGAGACCATACAATAAGTGTCAGGGGCCCGAGACTGTTCAACTGCCTCCCAGCATAAATAAGGGGGATTACCAACAGACCCCTGGCAGTCTTCAAGCTGGCAATGGACAAGCACCTAAAGTCGGTTCCTGACCAGCCGGGCTGTGGCTCGTACGTTGGTTTGCGTGCAGCCAGCAGCAACAGCCAGGTTGATCAGGCTCTGATCCACCAGCAGGCCTGGTTACAGACCGGACAGCGGGGGCGTTGACCCCCGGAACTCTTTCCAGGTAAACTCCAGATACACACCATGTACCAGGGACACCCAGACACACACTATCTACCAGGGACACCCAAACACACACCATCTACCAGGGACACCCAGACACACACTATCTACCAGGGACACCTAGACACACACCATCTACCAGGGACACCCAAACACACACCATCTACCAGGGACACCCAGACACACACCATCTACCAGGGACACCCAAACACACACCATCTACCAGGAACACCCAAACACACACCATCTACTAGGGACACCCAGACACACACCATCTACCAGAGACACCCAGACACACCCCATCTACCAGGGACACCCAGACACACACCATCTACCAGGGACACCCAGACACACACCATCTACCAGGGACACCCAGACACACACCATCTACCAGGGACACCCAGACACACACCATCTACCAGGGACACCCAGACACACACCATCTACCAGGGACACCCAGACACACACCATCTACCAGGGACACCCAGACACACACCATCTACCAGGGACACCCAGACACACACCATCTACCAGGGACACCCAGACACACACCATCTACCAGGGACACCCAGACACACACCATCTACCAGGGACACCCAGACACACACCATCTACCAGGGACACCCAGACACACACCATCTACCAGGAACACCCAGACACACACCATCTACCAGGGACACCCAGACACACACCATCTACCAGGGACACCCAGACACACACCATCTACCAGGAACACCCAGACACACACCATCTACCAGGGACACCCAGACACACACCATTTACCAGGGACACCCAGACACACACCATCTACCAGGAACACCCAGACACACACCATCTACCAGGGACACATAAACACACACCATCTACCAGGGACACCCAGACACACACCATCTTCCAGGAACACCCAGACACACACCATCTACCAGGGACACACAGACACACACCATCTACCAGGAACACCCAGACACACACCATCTACCAGGAACACCCAGACACACACCATCTACCAGGGACACCCAGACATACACCATCTACCAGGGACACCCAGAAACACACCATCTACCAGGAACACCCAGACACACGCCATCTACCAGGGACACCCAGACACACGCCATCTACCAGGGACACCCAGACACACACCATCTACCAGGGACACCCAGACACACACCATCTCCCAGGGACACCTAGACACACACCATCTACCAGGGACACCCAGACACACACCATCTCCCAGGGACACGCAGACACACACCATCTACCAGGAACACCCAGACACACACCATCTACCAGGAACACCCAGACACACGCCATCTACCAGGGACACCCAGACACACACCATCTACCAGGGACACCCAGACACACACCATCTACCAGGAACACCCAGACACACACCATCTCCCAGGAACACCCAGACACACACCATCTACCAGGAACACCCAGACACACACCATCTCCCAGGGACACCCAGACACACACCATCTACCAGGGACACCCAGACACCCACCATCTCCCAGGGACACCCAGACACCCACCATCTCCCAGGGACACCCAGACACCCACCATCTACCAGGGACACCCAGACACCCACCATCTCCCAGGGACACCCAGACACCCACCATCTACCAGGGACACCCAGACACCCACCATCTCCCAGGGACACCCAGACACACACCATCTCCCAGGGACACCCAGACACACACCATCTACCAGGGACACCCAGACACCCACCATCTCCCAGGGACACCCAGACACCCACCATCTCCCAGGGACACCCAGACACCCACCACCTCCCAGGGACACCCAGACACCCACCATCTCCCAGGGACACCCAGACACACACCATCTCCCAGGGACACCCAGACACACACCATCTCCCAGGGACACCCAGACACACACCATCTACCAGCAACACCCAGACACACACCATCTACCAGGAACACCCAGACACACACCATCTCCCAGGGACACCCAGACACCCACCATCTCCCAGGGACACCCAGACACCCACCATCTCCCAGGGACACCCAGACACCCACCATCTCCCAGGGACACCCAGACACCCACCATCTCCCAGGGACACCCAGACACCCACCATCTCCCAGGGACACCCAGACACCCACCATCTCCCAGGGACACCCAGACACCCACCATCTCCCAGGGACACCCAGACACACACCATCTCCCAGGGACACCCAGACACCCACCATCTCCCAGGGACACCCAGACACACACCATCTACCAGGAACACCCAAACACACACCATCTACCAGGAACACCCAGACACACACCATCTACCAGGAACACCCAGACACACACCATCTCCCAGGGACACCCAGACACCCACCATCTCCCAGGGACACCCAGACACCCACCATATTACAGGGACACCCAGACACCCACCATCTCCCAGGGACACCCAGACACCCACCATCTCCCAGGGACACCCAGACACCCACCATCTCCCCGGGACACCCAGACAGCCACCATCTCCCAGGGACACCCAGACACCCACCATCTCCCAGGGACACCCAGACACCCACCATCTCCCAGGGACACCCAGACACCCACCATCTCCCAGGGACACCCAGACACCCACCATCTACCAGGGACACCCAGACACCCACCATCTCCCAGGGACACCCAGACACACACCATCTACCAGGGACACCCAGACACACACCATCTACCAGGGACACCCAGACACCCACCATCTCCCAGGGACACCCAGACACCCACCATCTACCAGGGACACCTAGACACCCACCATCTCCCAGGGACACCCAGACACACACCATCTACCAGGGACACCCAGACACACACCATCTACCAGGGACACCCAGACACCCACCATCTCCCAGGGACACCCAGACACACACCATCTCCCAGGGACACCCAGACACACACCATCTACCAGGGACACCCAGACACCCACCATCTCCCAGGGACACCCAGACACACACCATCTACCAGGGACACCCAGACACCCACCATCTCCCAGGGACACCCAGACACCCACCAACTCCCCGGGACACCCAGACACCCACCATCTCCCAGGGACACCCAGACACACACCATCTCCCAGGGACACCCAGACACCCACCATCTCCCAGGGACACCCCAGACACCCACCATCTCCCAGGGACACCCAGACACCCACCATCTCCCAGGGACACCCAGACACCCACCATCTCCCAGGGACACCCAGACACCCACCATCTCCCAGGGACACCCAGACACCCACCATCTCCCAGGGACACCCAGACACACACCATCTACCATTGACACCCAGACACACACCATCTACCAGGGACACCCAGACACCCACCATCTCCCAGGGACACCCAGACACACACCATCTACCAGGAACACCCAGACACACACCACCTACCAGGAACACCCAGACACACACCATCTACCAGGAACACCCAGACACACACCATCTCCCAGGGACACCCAGACACCCACCATCTCCCAGGGACACCCAGACACCCACCATCTCCCAGGGACACCCAGACACCCACCATCTCCCAGGGACACCCAGACACCCACCATCTCCCAGGGACACCCAGACACACACCATCTACCAGGAACACCCAGACACACACCATCTACCAGGAACACCCAGACACACACCATCTCACAGGGACACCCAGACACCCACCATCTCCCAGGGACACCCAGACACCCACCATCTCCCAGGGACACCCAGACACCCACCATCTCCCAGGGACACCCAGACACCCACCATCTCCCAGGGACACCCAGACACCCACCTTCTCCCAGGGACACCCAGACACCCACCATCTCCCAGGGACACCCAGACACACACCATCTCCCAGGGACACCCAGACACCCACCATCTCCCAGGGACACCCAGACACCCACCATCTCCCAGGGACACCCAGACACCCACCATCTCCCAGGGACACCCAGACACCCACCATCTCCCAGGGACACCCAGACACCCACCATCTCCAAGGGACACCCAGACACCCACCTTCTCCCAGGGACACCCAGACACCCACCATCTACCAGGAACACCCAGACACCCACCATCTCCCAGGGACACCCAGACACCCACCATCTCCCAGGGACACCCAGACACCCACCATCTCCCAGGGACACCCAGACACCCACCATCTCCCAGGGACACCCAGACACCCACCATCTCCCAGGGACACCCAGACACCCACCATCTCCCAGGGACACCCAGACACCCACCATCTCCCAGGGACACCCAGACACCCACCATCTCCCAGGGACACCCAGACACCCACCATCTCCCAGGGACACCCACCATCTCCCAGGGACACCCAGACACCCACCATCTCCCAGGGACACCCAGACACCCACCATCTCCCAGGGACACCCAGACACCCACCATCTCCCTGGGACACCCAGACACCCACCATCTCCCAGGGACACCCAGACACCCACCATCTCCCAGGGACACCCAGACACCCACCATCTCCCAGGGACACCCAGACACCCACCATCTCCCAGGGACACCCAGACACCCACCATCTCCCAGGGACACCCAGACACCCACCATCTCCCAGGGACACCCAGACACCCACCATCTCCTAGGGACACCCAGACACCCACCATCTCCCAGGGACACCCAGACACCCACCATCTCCTAGGGACACCCAGACACCGACCATCTCCCAGGGACACCCAGACACCCACCATCTCCCAGGGACACCCACACACCCACCATCTCCCAGGGACACCCAGACACCCACCATCTCCCAGGGACACCCAGACACCCACCATCTACCAGGGACACCCAGACACCCACCATCTCCCAGGGACACCCAGACACCCACCATCTACCAGGGACACCCAGACACCCACCATCTCCCAGGGACACCCAGACACCCACCATCTCCCAGGGACACCCAGACACCCACCATCTCCCAGGGACACCCAGACACCCACCATCTCCCAGGGTCACCCTGACACCCACCATCTCCCAGGGACACCCAGACACCCACCATCTCCCAGGGACACCCAGACACCCACCATCTCAAAGGGACACCCAGACACCCACCATCTCCCAGGGACACCCAGACACCCACCATCTCCCAGGGACACCCAGACACACACCATCTACCAGGGACACCCAGACACCCACCATCTCCCAGGGACACCCAGACACCCACCATCTCGCAGGGACACCCAGACACACACCATCTCCCAGGGACACCCAGACACCCACCATCTCCCAGGGACACCCAGACACCCACCATCTCCCAGGGACACCCAGACACCCACCATCTCCCAGGGACACCCAGACACCCACCATCTCCCAGGGACACCCAGACACACACCATCTACCAGGGACACCCAGACACCCACCATCTCCCAGGGACACCCAGACACCCACCATCTCGCAGGGACACCCAGACACCCACCATCTCCCAGGGACACCCAGACACCCACCATCTCCCAGGGACACCCAGACACCCACCATCTCCCAGGGACACCCAGACACCCACCATCTCCCAGGGACACCCAGACACCCACCATCTCGCAGGGACACCCAGACACCCACCATCTCCCAGGGACACCCAGACACCCACCATCTCCCAGGGACACCCAGACACCCACCATCTCCCAGGGACACTCAGACACACACCATCTCCCAGGGACATCCAGACACCCACCACCTCCCAGGGACACCCAGACACACACCATCTCCCAGGGACACCCAGACACCCACCATCTCCCAGGGACACCCAGACACACACCATCTCCCAGGGACACCCAGACACCCACCATCTCCCAGGGACACCCAGACACACACCATCTCCCAGGGACACCCAGACACACACCATCTCCCAGGGACACCCAGACACCCACCATCTCCCAGGGACACCCAGACACACACCATCTCCCAGGGACACCCAGACACCCACCATCTCCCAGGGACACCCAGACACCCACCATCTCCCAGGGACACCCAGACACACACCATCTCCCAGGGACACCCAGACACCCACCATCTCCCAGGGACACCCAGACACACACCATCTCCCAGGGACACCCAGACACACACCATCTCCCAGGGACACCCAGACACCCACCATCTCCCAGGGACACCCAGACACACACCATCTCCCAGGGACACCCAGACACCCACCATCTCCCAGGGACACCCAGACACACACCATCTCCCAGGGACACCCATACACAAACCATCTCCCAGGGACACCCAGACACCCACCATCTCCCAGGGACACCCAGACACACACCATCTCCCAGGGACACCCAGACACACACCATCTCCCAGGGACACCCAGACACACACCATCTCCCAGGGACACCCAGACACACACCATCTCCCAGGGACACCCAGACACCCACCATCTCCCAGGGACACCCAGACACACACCATCTCCCAGGGACACCCAGACACACACCATCTCCCAGGGACACCCAGACACCCACCATCTCCCAGGGACACCCAGACACACACCATCTCCCAGGGACACCCAGACACACACCATCTCCCAGGGACACCCAGACACACACCATCTCCCAGGGACACCCAGACACACACCATCTCCCAGGGACACCCAGACACCCACCATCTCCCAGGGACACCCAGACACACACCATCTCCCAGGGACACCCAGACACACACCATCTCCCAGGGACACCCAGACACACACCATCTCCCAGGGACACCCAGACACACACCATCTCCCAGGGACACCCAGACACCCACCATCTCCCAGGGACACCCAGACACACACCATCTCCCAGGGACACCCAGACACACACCATCTCCCAGGGACACCCAGACACACACCATCTCCCAGGGACACCCAGACACACACCATCTCCCAGGGACACCCAGACACACACCATCTCCCAGGGACACCCAGACACACACCATCTCCCAGGGACACCCAGACACCCACCATCTCCCAGGGACACCCAGACACACACCATCTACCAGGGACACCCAGACACACACACCATCTCCCAGGGACACCCAGACACACACACCATCTCCCAGGGACACCCAGACACACACACCATCTACCAGGGACACCCAGACACACACACCATCTACCAGGGACACCCAGACACACACCATCTACCAGGGACACCCAGACACACACCATCTACCAGGGACACCCAAACACACACCATCTCCCAGGGACACCCAGACACACACCATCTCCCAGGGACACCCAGACACACACCATCTCCCAGGGACACCCAGACACCCACCATCTCCCAGGGACACCCAGACACACACCATCTCCCAGTGACACACAGACACACACCATCTCCCAGTGACACACAGACACACACCATCTCCCAGGGACACCCAGACACCCACCATCTCCCAGGGACACCCAGACACACACCATCTACCAGGGACACCCAGACACACACACCATCTCCCAGGGACACCCAGACACACACACCATCTCCCAGGGACACCCAGACACACACACCATCTACCAGGGACACCCAGACACACACACCATCTACCAGGGACACCCAGACACACACCATCTACCAGGGACACCCAGACACACACCATCTACCAGGGACACCCAGACACACACCATCTACCAGGGACACCCAGACACACACCATCTACCAGGGACACCCAGACACACACCATCTACCAGGGACACCCAGACACACACCATCTACCAGGGACACCCAGACACACACCATCTACCAGGGACACCCAGACACACACCATCTACCAGGGACACCCAGACACACACCATCTACCAGGGACACCCAGACACCCACCATCTCCCAGGGACACCCAGACACACACCATCTACCAGGGACACCCAGACACACACCATCTACCAGGGACACCCACGTTACAATTACTTCGTTATAGTATGCAGAGAATATATGTTAATCTTTTACCACACTGTTGTAATAAATGTTTGAATTACAAAGCAAATTCTTCGATATTTAGTAGTGTATATGCATGTGTGTATATATGAATGTATATATGTATGTACGTAAGCACACCTACATTCATATATATATATATATATATATATATATATATATATATATATATATATATATATATATATATATATATATATATATATATATATATATATTATATATATATATATATATATATATATATATATATATATATATATATATATATATATATATATATATATATATATATATATATATAAGTTGAGTGATATCTCTAGGCCTCTCATGTGGGTGTGTGTGAAGGCGTCCTAGGAGGACGCTAAGTACTGTTGTAGTTAACAGCAAACATCTCCGAGCCACAGTCACCCAAGAGACCTGCATGGAGACCACCCTACAGCTTATCAAGGACCACCTTCGCCTTAACATACGTAGTGATGACCTAAAGGATTGCAAACTGATGGGCTACCAAGCAGGTAAAAAAAACAGTGCTGTTAAAATTCCAAACTAGCCTACAAAGAAACAACCTACTAAAAACATCTATTACTATGAAAACTGATGTTGACGTCAATGAGTGCCTTACCAAAATGAGACAAAACCTTCTTTATCGGCTAAGAAAACTGCGCTATGCCCAAAAAATCCACCAGTGCTTTGTGAGGGATGGAAAAATAGCAGTTAGGAAACAGCCCACTGGGAAGAGATACTTCATCTCCACAGAACATGACCTTAAAACATTCCTAAGTGAGGCTGGACTAACAGAATCAGAGTTAAGTGCAGATAATACCCATAGTCCACCGTTAGTGTTATATTGTCATAATTTTGTGCCCCCCTAAAATTCTAATACCCCAACTACTTTTGATTGTCATTGTTGTACTCAACGACCATTCTACCTCATAGTCTTAATTTGTTTAATATCTACAGAATCTATCTCCCTTTTTTACAACTTACCACATCACTGTTCTATCTTATTTTTTTATAAACTAACCATAACTTGTCTTCAATAATTCTACCTCACTTTAAGAAATACTCAATTGCCCAATTTTATTCTAAATCCCTATTATTGCCCAATTTTACTTTAAACTATATTGATCAAACTTATTGTAAACTTCTTTTATTGACCATTTTTATTCTATACTTTTTTAAACTAGTATTTTCAACTACAACTTTTATATTATCCTGTCTACCATCTTACTAGCATATTATAACCAAGTCATTGCCATTTTTATTTTTATCCTGTCAATTTAAATCTAATTATACTCTAATTCTTGTAAACAACTTATATAAGACCTTAGTGCAATTACAATTGAGAGTCTTGTTCCTTTATTATATTATTAGATTAATCACAGTTTTACTCTAGCTCATTCTAGCTCAATACATAGTCAATACCAAATTCACTATACTAGACCATAGTGCAATTACTAGTGAGAGACTGGTGCTATTTGTAATTTGTATTTTTATATTATTAGACTAAACCTAGTTGTACTATAGCTCTTTCTAGCTCAATACATAGTCAATACCAAATTCACTATATTAGACCATAGTGCAATTACTAGTGAGAGACCGGTGCTATTTTTAATTTGTATTTTTATATTATTAGATTAAACCTATTGTACTATAGCTCATTCTAGCTCAAAACATAGACTCCACAAAAGTTATTATTAGACCTTAGTGCAATTACAAGTGAGAGTCTTGTTCTATTTTTAATTTGTATTTTTATATTACTAGTTTATACCTAGTTGTACTTTAGTTCATTCCAGCACAACACACAGACAACATCAACTTCATTATGTGTAGTAGTGACTATACCCTACATGACCAAAATACTCTAGCTATATACTTGTCCAAACTTCCTACCACTACAGATGTCAGTACTAGAACTCAACACACAACTCAGGATATAAATAACCATAATTTTAAACCTAGAAGATGATTGATCACGTTGACCCTGATCTAAACCTCCATAATCTGACACCCAATCAAAACCTATTGGAAAGTAACTGCCTTTATTACACAGCAACACAAGCCACCACTATCCTAAACAATGCTAAAAGTCTATCAGTACTTAACTACAACATCAGATCCTTAAGCAAACACTATGATGACCTCCTGGCACTCCTTGAATCACTAAAGACACCCTTCTCCTGCATTATTCTTACTGAGACCTGGCTTAAGCAGGACACAATAGATATCTACCCTCTACCAGGATACACAGCAATTCACAACTGCAGACCTAACCAAGTTGGGGGTGGTATTGCAATCTACTACTCTAACCAATTATCTTGTCTTAGCACCACTTGCTTTAGTGATGAATACGGGGAATACATTATTGCTAATTTTACTGTAAAAAACCTTAAGACGCCTATAACAATCGGTGCCATTTACCGGATACCTCACACAAACATCCCAAATTTCAGTGAGAAATTAAAGTCACTAATAACAGACAAATGAATAAGCACCACCTTCTCTTAGCTGGAGACTTCAACATCAACCTTGGCTTACTAGATGATCAGCCTGTAACTGATTTCATCAACAATATGAACAACACACTTCTCATACCAACAATAACTAAACCAACCAGGCTCACTGAGACAAGTGCAACCATAATAGACGACATATGGACCAATATACTAGCCCCCCTTAAATCAGGGATAATCACAGATAGCACTACAGACCACTACCCTACCTTCCTCTTGACAAACATTAGTAAACCACCACTTGAATACAACAAAGTCTCATTTAGACTCCATGACGAGGCCTCAGTAAGGAAGTTCACAGCTGACCTAGAGACTGTTGACTGGCCTACAGAATTCTCCAAGGCCAATGGTATTGATGACTGGACAGACATTTTTCTTAACAAATTACTTAGACTATACAACAAACATTGTCCTATAAAAACAAAACAGATCACAAACAAACAGCTTGGTTGCCCATGGCTAACCAGCACCATTCTGAAATCCATTGACAAGAAACACCAATATGAAAAGCAATATAGACAAGGCTTAATACACAAAGATATTCTTAAACACTATTCATCAGCTCTCACCAAAGTAATAAAGAAAGCAAAACAACTATACTACTCCAGTAGATTCACAGACACTAGAGGAGATATAAAAAAGACCTGGAAAATACTCTCAGATGCTAGGGACCCACAAACTGAGAAAAACCAAGAATATTGTCCTAACTAAACCTAGTGAAACACCACTACATCCCACTGACACAGCTAACAAGATAAACGACTTCTTCTCAACCATAGGATCTAATCTCGCCAGTAAAATCCCACATACCAATGCCCATGCCGGGGACTACCTAGATGGGAATTTCCCTAATTCCTTCTATCTTGCACTAACTGAGCCCACGGAAGTCACAGAGATTATAAAGTTACTTAAAAATAACTCGGGGAATCTGTCTCATGTCCCACCATTACTGTACAAGCGAACGGCCCATGTCCTTTCGCATGCTATTTCATTACTTTTTAACAAGTCACTAGATATTAGCACCTTCCCGAAACTACTCAAGATGGCAAGGGTTACACCAATACATAAAGGTGGTGACCCTACAGACTTAAACAACTATAGGCCAATATCTAACTTACCATTGCTCTCCAAAATCTTTGAGAAACTCGTGCACAGGAGACTGTATTCATTTATAACGGCTCAAAACATACTCAACCCCTGCCAATTTGGATTCAGGAAAAATTAAAGCACTAATGATGCAATCATAAAAATGCTAGATCTGCTTTACACAGCATTGGAAAATAAGGAATATCCACTAGGAATTTTTATTGACCGAAGAAAAGCTTTTGACACAGTAGATCACGACATCCTACTCCACAAACTTGATCATTACGGTATAAGAGGCCATGCGCTTGCTTATTTCAAATCTTACCTTACTAATAGGTATCAGTATGTCACCATTAAAGACACAGCATCAGCAACACGGCCACTTGATACTGGAGTTCCGCAGGGAAGTGTCCTTGGTCCCCTGCTCTTCCTCATGTACATCAATGACCTTCCAAACGTATCCCAACACCTGAAACCCATTCTCTTTGCTGACGACACGACTTATGTCATCTCTCACCCTAATCTTGCCACCCTCAACACCATTGTGAATGAGGAGCTGATTAAAATATCGACTTGGATGACAGCCAATAAACTTACGCTTAACACTGACAAAATCTACTATATTATGTTTGGTAGCAGAGCAGGAGATGCACAAATTAACATTAAGATTGACAACACTCTAATTACTAGAAATAATGGGGGCAAATTCCTAGGCTTATACCTTGACAACAACCTGAATTTCAGCACCCATATCCAGCATATAACCAAAAAAGTATCCAAAACGGTTGGGATCCTCTCCAAGATACGATACTACGTGCCGCAAAATGCCCTTCTCACACTATACCACTCACTTATTTATCCATACCTCACCTATGCTATTTGTGCTTGGGGATCAACTGCAGCAACACACCTAAAGCCAATAATAACCCAACAAAAAGCTGCAGTAAGAATAATCACTAAATCCCATCCCTGGCAACACCCCCCCCCCCCACTCTTCATAGACCTAAACTTACTCCCAGTTCAGTACATCCACACTTACTACTGTGCAATCTACATCTACAGGGCCTTAAACTCTAATATCAACCTTGACCTAAAACGCTTTCTTGATAGTTGTGACAGAACCCACAGGCATAACACCAGACACAAACATCTCTACGACATTCCCCGTGTCCGACTAAACCTTTACAAAAATTCAATGTATGTCAAAAGCCCTAAAATCTGGAATACCCTACCTGAGAACTCTAGAACTGCAGACACATTCATCACCTTCAAAACTACCATTAGAAAACATCTTATCTCCCTGATACACCCCGTCAGCTAACTACACGAATACCACCTGGTGGTTCACACTTACACTCAATCACTCATTTGACCATAAACAGAAATATTAATCTCAATCTTAAAATAATTAATCCTGTGATACTCCAATACTGAAACTATGTACTGTGCCAAAACAAAAGCATTCACATTGCTAAACTTACAAACTAGTATTTAGTCACTTAGCCATAATACCAACTTACCTCATAATTTGTAATATTTTAAAATTAAGAATAAAACTAAGTCTGCCCGAAATGCCTAGCCATGCTAGGCGTTCTAGTGGTACACTCTGTAATCACTATTTTACTACATGTAAACCACACAATAACCAAATTTCTGTAAACTCAGCATTGTAATCCTTATAGAGAATAAACTTTGAATTTGAATTTGAGACAAGTATCAGCGTCCTGGTGTGAGAGTCTACGGTGGGGACGCTCCAGGTGTCATCAACAATCTATGTTTATCATGGCTGGTTAAGATAAGATTTCTTTCGGATTTTTAACCCCGGAGGGTTAGCCACCCAGGATAACCCATAAAAGTGAGTGCGTCATCGAGAGACTGTTATATTTCCATTGTGGGTCATCAATCTTGTCCCCCAGGATGCCACCCATACCTGTCATTAGTTAAATATTTTAAACTATAATTTGCTATAATTCCCATTATTTCTGAATTAAAACATTCTATGAATTAGGCTAATTATTTCTAATCTATATTTTATAGTTTTCGTTTATTTTTTCCCGGTGTAACTCTCGTATAGGAAATTATAAATGAAATTTAAAATAGATAATATATATATATATATATATATATATATATATATATATATATATATATATATATATATATATATATATATATATATATATATTGTGATATGTATTTAAAAAAAATTCGAGTCGGGAAATTTATTCCATAAGACAACACAAAAAAGGTTATTATTCAGCTTCGATTTTATTGTAAGTATAAATATTAACATTGACGGTTATTATATATGTCGTTTAAAGACTGTCTGGCTTTAATGTACACTGTATATAGTGACCCTCGTGTAGTAGATAGGCTTTTAACCCAAATTACACGAGAACGTATATACGGTTTATATACACTGAGAGGTGTACATACACTGAGAGGTGTATATACACTGAGAGGTATATATACACTGAGAGGTATATATACACTGAGAGGTGTATATATACATTGGGTGGTGTATATACACACTGGGAGGTGTATATATACAATGTGAGGTGTATATATACACTGGGAGGTGTATATATATACTGGGAGGTGTATATATACACTGTGAGGTGTATATATACAATGTGAGGTGTAAATGTACACTGGGAGGTGTATATACACACTGGGAGGTGTATATATACAATGTGAGGTGTAAATGTACACTGGGAGGTGTATATACACACTGGGAGGTGTATATATACAATGTGAGGTGTAAATGTACACTGGGAGGTGTATATATACACTGGGAGGTGTATATATACACTGTGAGGTGTATATATACACTGTGAAGTGTATATATGCACTGGGAGGTGTATATATATACTGGGAGGTGTATATATACACTGTGAGGTGTATATATACAATGTGAGGTGTAATTGTACACTGGGAGGTGTATATACACACTGGGAGGTGTATATATACAATGTGAGGTGTAAATGTACACTGGGAGGTGTATATATACACTGGGAGGTGTATATATACACTGTGAGGTTTATATATACACTGGGAGGTGCATATATATACTGGGAGGTGTATATATACACTGTGAGGTGTATATATACAATGTGAGGTGTAAATGTACACTGGGAGGTGTATATACACACTGGGAGGTGTATATATACAATGTGAGGTGTAAATGTACACTGGGAGGTGTATATATACACTGGGAGGTGTATATATACACTGTGAGGTGTATATATACACTGTGAGGTGTATATATACACTGGGAGGTGTATATATACACTGTGAGGTGTATATATACACTGTGAAGTGTATATATACACTGTGAGGTGTATATATACACTGGGAGGTGTATATATACACTGTGAGGTGTATATATACACTGTGAGGTGTATATATACACTGGGAGGTGTATATATACACTGTGATGTGTATATATACACTGTATATATACACTGTATATACACTGTATATATACACTGTGAGGTGTATATATACACTGGGAGGTGTATATATACACTGGGAGGTGTATATATACACTGTGAGGTGTATATATACACTGGGAGGTGTATATATACACTGTGAGGTGTATATATACACTGGGAGGTGTATATATACACTGGGAGGTGTATATATACACTGGGAGGTGTATATATACACTGTGAGGTGTATATATACACTGGGAGGTGTATATATACACTGGGAGGTGTATATATACACTGTGAGGTGTATATATACACTGTGAGGTGTATATATACACTGGGAGGTGTATATATACACTGTGAGGTGTATATATACACTGGGAGGTGTAAATGTACACTGGGAGGTGTATATATACACTGTGAGGTGTATATATACACTGGGAGGTGTAAATGTACACTGGGAGGTGTATATATACACTGTGAGGTGTATATATACACTGTGAGGTGTATATATACACTGGGAGGTGTATATATACACTGGGAGGTGTATATATACACTGTGAGGTGTATATATACACTGTGAGGTGTATATATACACTGGGAGGTGTATATATACACTGGGAGGTGTATATATACACTGTGAGGTGTATATATACACTGTGAGGTGTATATATACACTGGGAGGTGTAAATGTACACTGTGAGGTGTATATATACACTGGGAGGTGTATATATACACTGGGAGGTGTATATCTACACTGGGAGGTGTATATATACACTGGGAGGTGTATATATACAGTGGGAGGTGTATATACAATGAGAGGGGTACATGCCATGTATAATATATACACTGAGAGATTTATATGCGGTGTATATACAGGGAGAGGTGCATATACAAAGTATATATACACTGTGGGTCACCTTGACAATCATCCAACACTCACAATAATAAATTACATTTCTCACAAACCACAAAATTACATTAACTATAATATATCCGCCGCCCGGCCATTAAGTAATTAATACCATCACGTATAATATAATTAACAAATAATATAATTAAGTAAAATATAAATGCATATATCATTTATAAATTTTTAAAGAATGAACTAAAATAAATAATGTTTATATGAAAACAGTCATGATTATATATATATGTATATATATATATATATATATATATATATATATATATATATATATATATATATATATATATATATATATATATATATATATATATATATATATATATATATATATATATATATATATATATATATATATATATATATATATATATATATATATATATATATATATATAACAAGTCGGCCGTCTCCCACCGAGGCAGGGTGACCCAAAAAAGAAAGAAAATCCCCAAAAAGAAAATACTTTCATCATCATTAAACACTTTCACCACACTCACACATTATCACTGTTTTTGCAGAGGTGCTCAGAATACAACAGTCTAGAAGCATACACATATAAAGATACACAACATATCCCTCCAAACTGCCAATATCCCAAACCCCTCCTTTAAAGTGCAGGCATTGTACTTCCCATTTCCAGGACTCAAGTCCGACTATATGAAAATAACCGGTTTCCCTGAATCCCTTCACTAAATATTACCCTGCTCACACTCCAACAGATCGTCAGGTCCCAAATACCATTCGTCTCCATTCACTCCTATCTAACA
>NC_091346.1:20254534-20274534 GCF_038502225.1 Cherax quadricarinatus
TTGTTGTTGTTGTTGTTGTAGTGGTTGTTGTAGTAGTAGTTGTAGTAGTTGTTGTAGTGGTTGTTGTAGTAGTAGTTGTAGTGGTTGTTGTAGTAGTAGTTGTTGTTGTTGTAGTGGTTGTTGTAGTAGTTGTTGTAATGGTTGCTTTAGTGGTCGTTGTAGTGGTTGTTGCAGTGGTTGTTGTAGTGGTTGTTGTAGTGGTTGCTTTAGTGGTTGTTGTAGTGGTTGTTGTAGTGGTTGTTGTAGTGGTTGTTGTAGTGGGTGTTGTAGTGGTTGCTTTAGTGGTTGTTGTAGTGGTTGTTGTAGTGGTTGTTGTAGTGGTTGTTGTAGTGGGTGTTGTAGTGGTTGCTTTAGTGGTTGTTGTAGTGGTTGTTGCAGTGGTTGTTGTAGTGGTTGTTGTAGTGGTTGCTTTAGTGGTTGTTGTAGTGGTTGTTGTAGTGGTTGTTGTAGTGGTTGTTGTAGTGGTTGTTGTTGTGGTTGCTTTAGTGGTTGTTGCAGTGGTTGTTTCAGTGGTTGTTGTAGTGGTTGTTGTAGTGGTTGTTGTAGTGGTTGTTGTAGTGGTTGTTGTAGTGGTTGTTGTAGTGGTTGTTGTAGTGGCTGTTGTAGTGGTTGTTGTAGTGGTTGTTGTAGTGGTTGTTGTAGTGGTTGTTGTAGTGGTTGTTGTAGTGGTTGTTGTAGTGGTTGTTGTAGTGGTTGTTGTAGTGGTTGTTGTAGTGGTTGTTGTAGTGGTTGTTGTAGTGGTTGTTGTAGTGGTTGCTTTAGTGGTTGTTGTAGTGGTTGTTGTAGTGGTTGTTGTAGTGGTTGTTGTAGTGGTTGTTGTAGTGGTTGTTGTAGTGGTTGTTGTAGTGGTTGTTGTAGTGGTTGTTGTAGTGTTTGTTGTAGTGGCTGTTGTAGTGGTTGTTGTAGTGGTTGTTGCAGTGGTTGTTGCAGTGGTTGTTGTAGTGGTTGTTGTAGTGGTTGTTGTAGTGGTTGCTGCAGTGGTTGTTGCAGTGGTTGTTGTAGTGGTTGTTGCAGTGGTTGTTGCAGTGGTTGTTGTAGTAGTTGTTGCAGTGGTTGTTATAGTGGTTGTTGCAGTGGTTGTTGCAGTGGTTGTTGCAGTGGTTGTTGCAGTGGTTGTTGCAGTAGTTGTTGCAGTGGTTGTTGTAGTAGTTGTTGCAGTGGTTGTTGCAGTGGTTGTTGCAGTGGTTGTTGCAGTGGTTGTTGCAGTGGTTGTTATAGTGGTTGTTGCAGTGGTTGTTGCAGTGGTTGTTGCAGTGGTTGTTATAGTGGTTGTTGCAGTGGTTGTTGCAGTGGTTGTTGCAGTGGTTGTTATAGTGGTTGTTGCAGTGGTTGTTGCAGTGGTTGTTGCAGTGGTTGTTATAGTGCTTGTTGCAGTGGTTGTTATAGTGGTAGTTGCAGTGGTGGTTGTAGTGGTTGTTGCAGTGGTTGTTGCGGTTGTTGTTGCGGTGGTGGTTGTAGTGGTAGTTGTAGTGGTAGTTGTATTAGTAGTTGTAGTGGTATTTGCAGTTGTGGTTGCAGTGGTTGTTGCAGTGGTTGTTGCAGTGGTGGTTGTAGTGGTTGTTGCAGTGGTTGTTGCAGTGGTGGTTGTAGTGGTTGTTGCAGTGGTTGTTGCAGTGGTTGTTGCAGTGGTGGTTGTAGTGGTTGTTGCAGTGGTTGTTGCAGTGGTTGTTGCAGTGGTTGTTGTAGTGGTTGTTGCAGTGGTTGTTGCAGTGGTTGTTGCAGTGGTTGTTGCAGTGGTTGTTGCAGTGGTTGTTGCAGTGGTTGTTGCAGTGGTTGTTGCAGTGGTTGGTAGCTGGGAAAATGCTAATCAACCCTCTCTGCAATGCATTAAGAACTGGTAGGCTGTGTCAGCCTGAAGTGGTGGACTGTGTCAGCCTGAAGTGGTGGACTGTGTCAGCCTGAACTGATAGACTGTGTCAGCCAGAACTGGTAGGCCGTGTCAGCCTAAACTGGTAGACTGTGTCAACCTGAGCATAGACTTCAGAAGTGTTCTCATGAGCTGGGATTTATTATTATTATTATAATCAAGGGGGAAGCGCTAAACCCGGAGGATTATACAGCGCCTGGGGGGGGGATGTGGAAGGCATTCAGGCTTAATTCGGGGAACTGGAGCACAGATCCAATTCCCTAAATCAAGAGCCCCTCACCAACATCAAGGAACCTTCCTTGAGGGGTCATGAGCTGAGAGGCTTCAGTAGTGTCAGCCTGAGTTGAGGTGGTCAGTCTATCATTCTTCATGTA
Source organism: Cherax quadricarinatus (assembly GCF_038502225.1). NCBI lineage: Eukaryota > Metazoa > Arthropoda > Malacostraca > Decapoda > Parastacidae > Cherax > Cherax quadricarinatus. Next base: position 20,256,776 of record NC_091346.1, read on the forward strand.
GCAGTCTCAGGGACGGACCCCGTCATCTCTCCACTGCTTCAGAAGTTTACACATGTATTCACCTCTGTATTCAACTGAAGAAGTCTGCTGTGAAGGCAAAACGTCTCGTGAATGACGATACCCGACCTTTGCACATGTGTCTCAATAAAAGAATAAACAGTAGGGAAGAAAGTAAAAAAAAAAAGATTAACATTACTTCCAGAAAATAAAGACACAGGTGGAATAACAAAATTTTATTGGGGCAACATTTCGCTCTGTGTAGACCTTCATCAGTTCGTGACTTGATAAGCGTCAACACAGAGCGATACGTCGCCCCTGTAAAAAGTTGTTGGACAGCCTGTGTCATAGTATTTGTGGATAACACACCAGCTCTCTCAGCTGCTGCTCTACTGGGAGTAAACCTGTGAGGTTCACTGGGAGTAAACCTGTGAGGTTCACTGGGAGTAAACCTGTGAGGTTCACTGGGAGTAAACCTGTGAGGTTCACTGGGAGTAAACCTGTGAGGTTCACTGGGAGTAAACCTGTGAGGTTCACTGGGAGTAAACCTGTGAGGTTCACTGGGAGTAAACCTGTGAGGTTCACTCCCAGTACACCACCAGTGGTGACTCTGCCAGGAATATTATCTTGATTACTACACAACTACCAGTGGTGTTTCTAACACTTATATTAACTACCCTACAAATTACCCAACCGCCACGATGGCTTCCCAAGAGTTAACCGAGGAAAACTTAGCCAGATTATTTTAAAGCAAATTTATACGAACGGGCAAATATCTCCTCCGGGAAAAACAAGGAAAAAATTGGGATTCTATTGACGTCAACACCAGGGAAAGACCAACTTCTTCCCCTCTTGCAGGAGAGGGGCCGTCACTCAAGCACTCCAGTCACCGTGATCCAGTTGAGAGAGAGAGAGAGAGAGAGAGAGAGAGAGAGAGAGAGAGAGAGAGAGAGAGAGAGAGAGAGAGAGAGAGAGACAGAGAGAGAGAGAGAGAGAGAGAGAGAGAGTCACACGTCCTGTGCATCGCTCAATTTACATACGAGGAGTGGAGAATGAGGCTGAGGTTGATTTAGACGAACAATGGCCAATTCCGGAGCCACACAGGGAGATGATGACATAAATTATGTATGTACTCACCTATTTGTGGTTGCAGGGGTCGAGTCATAGCTCCTGGCCCCGCCTCTTAACTGATTGCTACTAGGTCCTCTCTCTCCCTGCTCCATGAGCTTTATCATACCTCGCCTTAAAACTATGTATGGTTCCCGCCTCCACTACTTCACTTTCTAGGCTATTCCACGGCTTGACTACTCTATGACTGAAGAAATACTTCCTAACATCCCTTTGATTCATCTGAGTCTTCAACTTCCAATTGTGACCTCTTGTGTCTGTGTCCCATCTCTGGAACATCCCGTCTTTGTCCACCTCGTCTATTCCGCGCAGTATTTTATATGTCGTTATCATGTCTCCCCTGACCCTCCTGTCCTCCAGTGTCGTCAGGCCGATTTCCCTCAATCTTTCTTCGTAGGACAATCCCCGTAGCTCTGGGACTAGTCTTGTCGCAAACCTTTGCACTTTCTCTAATTTCTTGACGTGCTTGACTAGGTGTGGATTCCAAACTGGTGCTGCATACTCCAGTATGGGCCTGACGTAAATGGTATACAGAGTCTTGAACGACTCCTTACTGAGGTATCGGAACGCTATCCGTAGGTTTGCCAGGCGCCCGTATGCTTCAGCAGTTATCTGATTGATGTGCGCCTCAGGAGATATACTCGGTGTTATACTCACCCCCAGATCTTTTTCCTTGAGTGAGGTTTGCAGACTTTGGCCATCTAAACTATATTGTGTCTGCGGTCTGCTTTGCCCTTCCCCAATCTTCATGACTTTGCATTTGGCGGGGTTAAACTCAAGGAGCCAGTTGCTGGACCAGGCTTGTAGCCTGTCCAGGTTTCTTTGTAGTCCTGCCTGATCCTCATCCGATTTGATTCTTCTCATTAACTTCACATCGTCCGCAAACAAGGACACTTCTGAGTCTATCCCTTCCGTTATGTCATTCACATATACCAAGAACAGCACAGGTCCTAGGACTGACCCCTGTGGAACCCCGCTTGTCACAGGCGCCCACTTTGACACCTCATCACGTACCATAAGATAAGATAAGATAAGATTTCGTTCGGATTTTTAACCCCGGAGGGTTAGCCACCCAGGATAACCCAAGAAAGTCAGTGCGTCATCGAGGACTGTCTAACTTATTTCCATTGGGGTCCTTAATCTTGTCCCCCAGGATGCGACCCACACCAGTCGACTAACACCCAGGTACCTATTTGCTGCTAGGTGAACAGGACAACAGGTGTAAGGAAACGTGTCGAAATGTTTCCACCCGCCGGGAATCGAACCCGGGCCCTCCGTGTGTGAAGCGGGAGCTGTAGCCACTAGGCCACCGGGCCACGTTGTTGCCTCCCTGTAAGGTATTCTCTTATCCATTGCAGTGCCTTTCCTGTTATGTGTGCCTGATCCTCTAGCTTTTGCAGTAACCTCTTGTGAGGAACTGTGTCGAAGGCCTTCTTGCAGTCCAAAAAAATGCAGTCGATCCACCCCTCTCTCTCTTGTCTTACTTCTGTCACCTTGTCATAAAACTCTAATAGGTTTGTGACACAGGATTTTCCCTCCCTGAAACCATGCTGGTTGTCAATTATACACTTGTTTCTTTCCAGGTGCTCCACCACTCTCCTCCTGATGATCTTCTCCATGACCTTGCATACTATACACGTTAGTGATACAGGTCTGTAGTTTAGTGCCTCATGTCTGTTTCCCTTTTTAAAAATTGGGACTACATTTGCCATCTTCCATACCTCAGGGAGTTGCCCAGTTTCAAATGATGTGTTGAAGATCTTCGTTAATGGTACACACAATGTCTCTGTTCCCTCTTTAAGGACCCACGGAGAGATGTTGTCTTCTCCCACCACCTTTGAGGTGTCAAGTTCGCCTAGCAGCTTCTTCACCTCCTCCTTGGTTATATGTACCTCATCCAGCACTTGCTGGTGCACCCCCTGCTCTGATTTCCTGGAGTCCTACTGGTTTCCACTGTAAATACTTCTTTAAATCTTGTGTTGAGCTCCTGACATACCTCCCGGTCGTTTCTTGTGAATTCCCCATCACCCTTCCTCAGTCTGATTACCTGGTCCTTGACTGTTGTTTTCCTCCTGATGTGGCTGTACAGCAGCTTCGGGTCAGTCTTGACTTTCGATGCTATGTCATTTTCGTATTGCCGCTGAGCCTCCCTTCTTATCTGTGCATATTCGTTTCTGGCTCTTCGGCTAATCTCTTTATTTTCCCGAGTTCTCTTTCTTCTGTACCTTTTCCATTCTCTAGTACACCTAGTTTTTGCCTCCCTACACCTTTGGGTGAACCAAGGACTCATTCTGTTCTTCCCATTATTTCTGTTTCCCTTGAGAACAAACCTCTCCTCTGCCTCCTTGCATTTTGTTGCCATATAGTCCATCATTTCTTGTACTGGTTTTCCTGTCAGTTCCCTCTCCCGCTCAATGTCTTGAAAGAAGTTCCTCAAGCCTGAGTAGTTTCCCCTTTTGTAGTTTGGTTTTTCCCACCCTATTCCTGCTGCTCTCTCCACTTAGAGCTCAACTATGTAGTCGAAGCACAGAACCACATGATCACTAGCTCCCAGGGGCCTTTCATACATGATATCCTCGATGTCAGAACTACTCAAGGTGAATACAAGGTCCAGTCTTGCTGGTTCATCCTCTCCTCTCTCTCTGGTAGTGTCTCTAACATGTTGATGCATGAGGTTTTCCAGTACCACATCCATCATCTTGGCTCTCCATGTTTCGGGACCCCCATGAGGCTCCAGGTTTTCCCAGTCAATCTCCTTGTGATTGAAATCACCCATAATTAGTAACTTTGCTCCCCCCAAGTGTGCTCTCCTGGCCACCTCGGCTAGTGTGTCGACCATTGCTCTGTTGCCTTCATCGTATTCTTCTCTTGGCCTCCTGCAGTTCTGTGGTGGGTTGTACATTACTGCAATTATCACCTTATGTCCCTCAGACTGGATTGTTCCTACTAAGTAGTCCCTTTCGCCCGTGCCATCCATTCCTTCCATTTTCTCAAACCCCCACTGGTTTTTAATGAGCAGTGCATCTCCTCCTCCCCCTCTCCTCCCTCTGTCTTTCCTGAGGATTTGATATCCGGATGGAAAGATTGAATCTGTTATTATTCTGGTGAGTTTTGTTTCTGTGAGTGCTATTATGTCTGGGGATGTCTCCTTGATTCTTTCGTGCCACTCCTCATACTTATTTGTTATTCCATCTGCATTTGTATACCACACCTTCAACTTCTTTTCTAAGATTGTGGTCTGGGAGGTGTATTGGGGTTGGGGAAGTGGGAGATCTGATAAGGAACTATGGGTGGTTGCTGTCGGGGTGGAGTTTGTAATGCAGTGGGTGGGGGCATTGGATGTGGCATGGGTGTTTTGGTTTAGAGTGTTTGATTGCACTGGGGTTGACCTGGTTGAGAGGCTTCTATAGGAAGTTGTGAGGGAGGTTGTATTTGATCTTCCTGTGTCTGTGACCTCCTGTCTGTCTTCTCCATCCCCTCTCTTTCCTCCTTTCGCCTTTGTACCATCTCTCTCTGTTTCTTCCTTTCTGCTTGTGTTCTGTCGTGGTCGAGATACACCTTCCTGTATGCTGGCATGTCCCTTAATCGTGCTTTCTCCTGCAGTATCCTGTTCCGAGTCGATTCTGCCTTGAAAGTCACTTTCACTGGCCGGGTTCTTTTTTTTTACAAACCCCCCTATTCTCCGAAAATTTTCCAGCTGGGTCATGTCGTCTTCTCCTATTGCTTTCATGATGCTTTCAATTGCTTTTTTTCCCCTTGTTTTCTTGCTTCATATGTTTCCCCTTCAACTTCCTGGAGCCCATACACAAAGACTGACCTCACCCTTTCATGCTCCCACTGCATATCCCTGTGTATCCCCTCATTCAATTTGATTTCCTCCATTGCAGCTTTCCTTTCTTCAGTTTCACTAGCTAAAGTACTTGGGCTCAGTGGCCTGTCATTTTCCCTTCTCGGCTTTCCCTGGGCTCTGCTGTGGTCTGTTAGGGCATCCACATATAGCTTAGCTCTTTCATTTACTACAGTCTCCACTGACTGAGCTTCTACATGCAGTTTTGCTCCTTCTTTCCCTACAGTCCCCTTATTTGTGACTGAGGTAGCAGTCTCTGTTGTCAATCCCAAAATGTTCTTTAGTTCTTTAGGCTGTTTCAGATTTTTCAGTTCCTCTTCTAAACTCTGTATCCTGGCCTCTGCTGCTTTGACTTGCACCTCCCACTTCCTGCTTCCCATGTCTACCCTCTCTTCCATTCTCATGCTAAGTTCTTCTAGCTTCTTTTCCCATTCATGTTCCCTTTTTGTGAGCTCTGCTGCCCAATCTTCCTTTGCAGTTTCCTCCTCCTGTCCCTTGGTTTTTCTTGTTGCTCTCTGGCAACCCATTTTTGTTTTATCCTGATTGCCTCAGAGTGGGAAACCTATGTAATTCTGTATGTTAGGTTAGTATTGTGTATGTCAGAGTGTGGGGGGGGGGAGGTAGAGGAGGAACTGTGGCTATGTGGGAGAGTAGTGGGGAGGGGGAGTGGGAAGGAGTGAAGCAAGTGGGTGAGTGGGAGAGGGAGAGGGGGAAGGAGGGAGAGGTGGGGAGGGGGAGGGTGAAAGAGGGAGGGGAGGGATCAGGTGAAGGAGTGAGATGTCGGTGGGGGAGGGGGGGAGTGTATGTGTGAGTCTGGCAATGTGTGTGTGTGTGTGTGTGTGTGTGTGTGTGTGTTTTGCGTATGTGTGTGTGTTATGTGTGTGTGTGTGTGTTGTGTGTGTGTGTGTGTGTGTGTGTGTGTGTGTGTGTGTGTGTGTGTGTGTGTGTGTGTGTGTGTGTGTGTGTGTGTGTGTGTGTGTGAGTGATGTGTGTGTGTGTGTGAGTGATGTGTGTGTGTGGGTGTGTGTGTGTGTGTGTGTGTGTGTGTGTGTGTGTGTGTGTGGGTGTGTGTGGGTGTGCGGGCGTGTGGGTGTGTGTGGGTGGGTGTGGGTGGGTGTGGGTGGGTGTGTGTGGGTGTGTGTGGGTGTGCGGGTGTGTGGGTGTGTGGGTGTGTGTGTGTGTGTGTGTGTGTGTGTGTGTGTGTGTGTGTGTGTGTGTGTGTGTGTGTGTGTGTGTGTGTGTGTGTTTGTGTGTGTATGTACTCACCTATTTGTATTCACCTATTTGTGGCTGCAGGGGTCGATACGTAGCTCCTGGCCCCGTCTCTTCACTGATTGCTACTAGGTCCTCTCTCTCCCTGCTCCATGAGCTTTATCATACCTCGCCTTAAACTATGTAAGGTTCTTGCCTCCACTACGTCACTTACGAGACTATTTCACTTCCTGACGACTCTATGACTAAAGAAATACTTCCTAACATCTCTCTGACTCATCCAATTGTGGCCCCTCGTTTCTGTGACCCATCTCTGGAACATCTTGTCTCTGTCCACCTTGTCAGTTGCTCGCAGAATTTTGTATGTCGTTATCATGTCTCCCCTAACCCTCCTATCCTCCAGTGTCATTAGGCCGATTTCCCTTAACCTTTCTTCACAGGGCATTTCCCCTAGCTTTGGAACTAGCCTTGTTGCAAACCTTTGCACTTTCTCTAATTTCTTGACGTGCTTGATCAAGTGAGTTCAAAACTGGTGCTGCATACTCCAGTATGGGCATGACGTATACGGTGTACAGAATCTTGAACGATTCCTTACGGAGGTATCGGAACGCTATTCTCAGGTTTACCAGGCGCCCATATACTGCAGCAGTTACCTGGGTGATGTGCGCCTCAGGAGATGTGCTCGATATTATACTCACCCCAAGATCCTTTTCCTTGAGTGAGGTTTGCAGTCTTTGGCCATCTAGCCTATACTCTGTCTGCGGTCTTCTTTGCCCTTCCACGGTCTTCATGACTTTGTATTTGGCGGAGTTAAATTCGAGGAGTCAGTTGATGGACCAGGCTTGCCGCCTGTCCAGATCCCTTTGTAGTCCTGCCTGATCCTCATCCAATTTAATTCTCCTCATTGACTTCACATCATCTGCAAACAGAGACACTTCTGAGTCTATCCCTTCCGTCATGTCATTCACATATACCAAAAATAGCACAGGTCCTAGGACTGACCCCTGTTGAACCCTGCTCGACACAGGCTCCCAGTCTGACACCTCGTCACGTACCATGACTTGTTGCCTCCCTTTCAGGTATTCCCTGATCCATTGCAGTGGCTTTCCTGTTATGCGTGCCTAATGCTTTAGCTTTTGCACTAATCGCCTGTGAGGAACTGATTCGAAGGCCTTCTTGCAGTCCAAGAAAATATAATCTACCCACAACTCCCTCTCGTGTCTTACTTCCGTTACCTTGTCATAAAACTCCAGTAGGTTTGTGACACAGGATTTACCTTCCCTGAATCCGAGCTGGTTGTCCTTTATAAGCTTGTTCCGTTCTAGGTGCTCCACCACTCTCCTCCTGATAATCTTGTGTGTGTGTGTGTGTGTGTGTGTGTGTGTGTGTGTGTGTGTGTGTGTGTGTGTGTGTGTGTGTGTGTGTGTGTGTGTGTGTGTGTGTGTGTGTGTGTGTGTGTGTGTGTGTGTGTGTGTGTGTGTGTGTGTGTGTGTGTGTGTGTGTATGTGTGTGAGTGTGTGCGTGTGTACTCACCTAATTGTGGCTGCAGGGGTCGAGACACAGCTCCTGGCCCCTGTGTGTGTGTGTGTGTGTGTGTGTGTGTGTATGTATTTCTTTCTTGTCTTTGTCCCCCAGGATGCGACCCACAACAGTCGATTAACACTCAGGTACTTATTTATTGCTGGGTGGTTGGTCTATGTTGCTGTCTTATTTGTTCTGCTGTTCTCCACTCTCCGTGTGTATATGCAGTTTTCCTTCTTCCCGCTGTCATCCAATATTATCTTATACCCTCCCTCGCTGTATCTTTCCCTCCCTAATTACTCCTTCCATCTCAACGCATCTCCCTCCTCTCCCTTCCTTCTCCTCTGAGTGGTGGGTAAGCACAGTGCCGAGCATATCACCAGAAGCGTACATCAACAGAGCAACCATCGCAGCGAATTCTCCCATCACACACACACACACACACACACACACACACACACACACACACACACACACACACACTCCTGAGACCCCATATTACGTAATTACGGAAGCATAGTGCCAGAATAACGTTAAGGCACGATGCCACAATAACGTGAAGGTATGGTCCCATTAGGAGAGCGCAAGGATGCCGAAATGACTTCAAATCATGGTGCCATACCCAGAAGGCCCTCTTCCAGAATAATATAATCATGGTGCCATACCCAGATACACTACCATAGTGCCACAATCATGGTGCCATACCCAGACACACTGCCATAGTTTTACAATCATGGTGCCATACCCAGACACACTGCCATAGTTCTATAATCATGGTGCCATACCCAAACACTGCCATAGTTCTACAATCATGGTGCCATACCCAAACACTGCCATAGCTCTACAATCATGGTGCCAAACCCAAACACTGCCATAGTTCTACAATCATGGTGCCATACCCAAACACTGCCATAGTTCTACAATCATGGTGCCATACCCAGACACACTGCCATAGTTTTACAATCATGGTGCCATACCCAGACACACTGCCATAGTTCTATAATCATGGTGCCATACCCAAACACTGCCATAGTTCTACAATCATGGTGCCATACCCAAACACTGCCATGGTTCTATAATCATGGTGCCATACCCAAACACTGCCATAGTTCTATAATCATGGTGCTATACCCAAACACTGCCATAGTTCTACAATCATGGTGCCATACCCAAACACTGCCATAGTTCTACAATCATGGTGCCATACCCAGACACACTGCCATAGTGCCACAATCAAGCAGGTGCGTGTCATCTCACCCTTCAGTGCAGGTAAACATATCATTCTCTTGATTAAGGCGATATACGGGAGGAGGAGGAGAAGGAGACGAAGATGGAGGAGGAGGAGAAGGAGACGAAGATGGAGGAGGAGGAGAAGGAGACGAAGATGGAGGAGGCGGAGAAGGAGACGAAGATGGAGGAGGAGGAGAAGGAGACGAAGATGGAGGAGGAGGAGAAGGAGACGAAGATGGAGGAGGAGGAGAAGGAGACGAAGATGGAGGAGGAGGAGAAGGAGACGAAGATGGAGGAGGAGGAGAAGGAGACGAAGATGGAGGAGGAGGAGAAGGAGACGAAGATGGAGGAGGAGGAGAAGGAGACGAAGATGGAGGAGGCGGAGAAGGAGGCGGAGGAACATAAGGTCATGTAAAGGGTAACGATGCCAGTCTGCAAGCGTTGGAATAACTAAGTCAACCTTAAAAATTACTTCTTCCTTTTCTTTCTTGTGTTCTTCTCGTATGTCACCTTCATTGGTCTCTCATACTGTCGTGGGTAGCAGCAATGTCTGGGTATACAGTGTAGAGTCAGAGTCACTGTAGACTGTAGAAGGTTAGCACCGCTGCACCATCTCTCTCTCTCTCTCTCTCTCACACATACACACACACACACACACACACACACACATACACACACACACACACACACACAGCAGGCAGCAGCAACAAACACAACATATGGCTGCAGGATAGCCATAATGGTCCATGAGACACAAGGGGTCTCCACCATCAGTGGTCTGGGAGCGAGTATCACAACAAGGGTGACCCACCACAACACACCTTCCCAGGTAACCCTCCTGCACACCAGATGCTCCCGTTCACCCACTCATTACCTAATTAAATCAAAATAACAATGGTGAAACACTCGCAGTATCCACCAGAAGAGTCCTGACACGGGTTCTAATCTCTGGACGACCCGCAGAGCTGAGGTAAATATTCAGCTAGAATTAGCAATATTCACCTTAAGATTCACCCTTTCCTCTCCCCTTCCCCCGCAGGTGTTAACTCTTACACGGGGGGGGGGGGACTGTAAGTGCTTCACTCAATTACCGTATTTTCCGCCATTTAAGGCGCACGAGAATGTACGATATGTAAGACGGTGTTTGTAACGTAACGTTAGTAAACAGCTGTTAAACCGTAACACAAAGCCTACCCTTAACCCTGACCTTGGGTGTATAAGGCGCAGACTGATTTTTCCAAGACCTGTGGGAAAAAAGCGCGCCTTATATGCCGGAAAATATATCTGCTTCGTCCACGTCATTCGTTTATAACTTGAGAACGCCTCATACGAACGGCTTCAAACTCTGAATATTGGTGAACTATAATTAGGGGAGAGGTTCTTGGAACTAATGGTTCGTGCAAGTGCCGTCTAGACGAGTTTATATAGAGAAACCACGGTACGGGTGGAACTTGAACTCGCGGCAATTGAGTAGTAAAACTCACTAGCCGCGAGTTCAGTCCCCACCCGTATCCGTGGTTTGTTTGCAATCGCGTCATTACGATTTCGTGAGTCATGTTCATACACACCATTCACGATTATGGTTTTCGCGTGATAACTTGAGGACGCCTCTTCTGATCGACTTCAAACCTTCAATTTGTCAATTTTATTTTGAAAGTGGAGAAATATTTTCTATTTAAATAACTAGATAATAACACTCCTTGTTATGCAGGTTCCTGCATTAATATGAAGGTTATATAAGCAGGTGTTTGTAGTAAACAAAATAGTACCTTATTGCTCAATAAACAGTTAAATAACACTCCTGAAAGTCTTCAACTTTAATGAATCATATAGCTAGGATGGCACTCAGTGATGCCGGATGATGGCACTCAGTGATGCCGGATGATGGCACTCAGTGATGCCGGATGATGGCACTCAGTGATGCCGGATGATGGCACTCAGTGATGCCGGATGATGGCACTCAGTGATGCCGGATGATGGCACTCAGTGATGCTAGATGATGGCACTCAGTGATGCCGGATGATGGCACTCAGTGATGCCGGATGATGGCACTCAGTGATGCCGGATGATGGCACTCAGTGATGCCGGATGATGGCACTCAGTGATGCTAGATGATGGCACTCAGTGATGCCGGATGATGGCACTCAGTGATGCCGGATGATGGCACTCAGTGATGCCGGATGATGGCACTCAGTGATGCCGGATGATGGCACTCAGTGATGCCGGATGATGGCACTCAGTGATGCCGGATGATGGCACTCAGTGATGCCGGATGATGGCACTCAGTGATGCTAGATGATGGCACTCAGTGATGCTAGATGATGGCACTCAGTGATGCTGGATGATGGCACTCAGTGATGCTAGATGATGGCACTCAGTGATGCTGGATGATGGCACTCAGTGATGCTAGATGATGGCACTCAGTGATGCTAGATGATGGCACTCAGTGATGCTAGATGATGGCACTCAGTGATGCTAGATGATGGCACTCAGTGATGCTAGATGATGGCACTCAGTGATGCTAGATGATGGCACTCAGTGATGCTAGATGATGGCACTCAGTGATGCTAGATGATGGCACTCATTGATGCTAGATGATGGCACTCAGTGATGCTAGATGATGGCACTCAGTGATGCCGGATGATGGCACTCAGTGATGCTGGATGATGGCACTCACTGATGCAAGATGATGGCACTCAGTGATGCTAGATGATGGCACTCAGTGATGCTGAATGATGGCACTCAGTGATGCTGAATGATGGCACTCAGTGATGCTAGATGATGGCACTCAGTGATGCCGGATGATGGCACTCAGTGATGCTAGATGATGGCACTCAGTGATGCTAGATGATGGCACTCAGTGATGCTAGATGATGGCACTCAGTGATGCCGGATGATGGCACTCAGTGATGCTGGATGATGGCACTCAGTGATGCAAGATGATGGCACTCAGTGATGCTAGATGATGGCACTCAGTGATGCTAGATGATGGCACTCAGTGATGCCAGATGATGGCACTCAGTGATGCTAGATGATGGCACTCAGTGATGCCAGATGATGGCACTCAGTGATGCCGGATGATGGCACTCAGTGATGCCAGATGATGGCACTCAGTGATGCCAGATGATGGCACTCAGTGATGCCAGATGATGGCACTCAGTGATGCCAGATGATGGCACTCAGTGATGCCAGATGATGGCACTCAGTGATGCCAGATGACGGCACTCAGTGATGCCGGATGATGGCACTCAGTGATGCTAGATGATGGCACTCAGTGATGCCGGATGATGGCACTCAGTGATGCTAGATGATGGCACTCAGTGATGCTAGATGATGGCACTCAGTGATGCCGGATGATGGCACTCAGTGATGCTACATGATGACACTCAGTGATGCTAGATGATGGCACGCAGTGATGCTAGATGATGGCACTCAGTGATGCCGGATGATGGCACTCAGTGATGCCGGATGATGGCACTCAGTGATGCTAGATGATGGCACTCAGTGATGCTAGATGATGGCACTCAGTGATGCCAGATGATGGCACTCAGTGATGCCGGATGATGGCATTCAGAGATGCCAGATGATGGCACTCAGTGATGCTAGATGATGACACTCACTGATGCTAGATGATGGCACTCAGTGATGCTAGATGATGGCACTCAGTGATGCTAGATGATGGCACTCAGTGATGCCAGATGATGGCACTCAGTGATGCCGGATGATGGCACTCAGTGATGCCGGATGATGGCACTCAGTGATGCTAGATGATGGCACTCAGTGATGCCAGATGATGGCACTCAGTGATGCTAGATGATGGCACTCAGTGATGCCAGATGATGGCACTCAGTGATGCTAGATGATGGCACTCAGTGATGCCAGATGATGGCACTCAGTGATGCCAGATGATGGCACTCAGTGATGCCAGATGATGGCACTCAGTGATGCCAGATGATGGCACTCAGTGATGCCAGATGATGGCACTCAGTGATGCTAGATGATGGCACTCAGTGATGCTAGATGATGGCACTCAGTGATGCCGGATGATGGCACTCAGTGATGCTGGATGATGGCACTCACTGATGCAAGATGATGGCACTCAGTGATGCTAGATGATGGCACTCAGTGATGCTGAATGATGGCACTCAGTGATGCTGAATGATGGCACTCAGTGATGCTAGATGATGGCACTCAGTGATGCCGGATGATGGCACTCAGTGATGCTAGATGATGGCACTCAGTGATGCTAGATGATGGCACTCAGTGATGCTAGATGATGGCACTCAGTGATGCCGGATGATGGCACTCAGTGATGCTGGATGATGGCACTCAGTGATGCAAGATGATGGCACTCAGTGATGCTAGATGATGGCACTCAGTGATGCTAGATGATGGCACTCAGTGATGCCAGATGATGGCACTCAGTGATGCTAGATGATGGCACTCAGTGATGCCAGATGATGGCACTCAGTGATGCCGGATGATGGCACTCAGTGATGCCAGATGATGGCACTCAGTGATGCCAGATGATGGCACTCAGTGATGCCAGATGATGGCACTCAGTGATGCCAGATGATGGCACTCAGTGATGCCAGATGATGGCACTCAGTGATGCCAGATGACGGCACTCAGTGATGCCAGGATGATGGCACTCAGTGATGCTAGATGATGGCACTCAGTGATGCCGGATGATGGCACTCAGTGATGCTAGATGATGGCACTCAGTGATGCTAGATGATGGCACTCAGTGATGCTGATGGCACTCAGTGATGCTACATGATGACACTCAGTGATGCTAGATGATGGCACGCAGTGATGCTAGATGATGGCACTCAGTGATGCCGGATGATGGCACTCAGTGATGCCGGATGATGGCACTCAGTGATGCTAGATGATGGCACTCAGTGATGCTAGATGATGGCACTCAGTGATGCCAGATGATGGCACTCAGTGATGCCGGATGATGGCATTCAGAGATGCCAGATGATGGCACTCAGTGATGCTAGATGATGACACTCACTGATGCTAGATGATGGCACTCAGTGATGCTAGATGATGGCACTCAGTGATGCTAGATGATGGCACTCAGTGATGCCAGATGATGGCACTCAGTGATGCCGGATGATGGCACTCAGTGATGCCGGATGATGGCACTCAGTGATGCTAGATGATGGCACTCAGTGATGCCAGATGATGGCACTCAGTGATGCTAGATGATGGCACTCAGTGATGCCAGATGATGGCACTCAGTGATGCTAGATGATGGCACTCAGTGATGCCAGATGATGGCACTCAGTGATGCCAGATGATGGCACTCAGTGATGCCAGATGATGGCACTCAGTGATGCCAGATGATGGCACTCAGTGATGCCAGATGATGGCATTCAGTGATGCCAGATGATGGCATTCAGTGATACCAGATTATGGCACTCAGTGATGCTAGATGATGACACTCACTGATGCTAGGTGATGGCACTCAGTGATGCTAGATGATGGCACTCAGTGATGCCAGATGATGGCACTCAGTGATGCCAGATGATGGCACTCAGTGATGCCAGATGATGGCACTCAGTGATGCTAGATGATGGCACTCAGCGATGCCAGGTGATGGCACTCAGTGATGATAGATGATGGCACTCAGTGATGCCAGATGATGGCACTCAGTGATGCTAGATGATAGCACTCAGTGATGCTAGATGATGGCACTCAGTGATGCTAGATGATGGCACTCACTGATGCTAGATTATGGCACTCAGTGATGCCAGATTATGGCACTCAGTGATGCCAGATGATGGCACTCAGTGATGCCAGATGATGGAACACCTGTAATGTCTTGATGGGTATCATCACGAATATTGTGCCATCATGCATGTACCTGTGAAGGTGTCTTCACAAAATACGACTTCAACAACAAGAACATCAACTGGGACCAGGTAAACCATGTCCTAAGCGAAACATGTTGGGAAGATGTCTTAAATGACATGGATCCAAACCAGTGCCTTGAAAGGATCAACTTCCTGGCAGCCGAAGCATGTTCTAGGCATATTCCCCAAGAAAGAAGAAGAGCAGGAGTAAACTGGAGAGAGAAAGACGCTCCCTCTACAGAAGACGATGAAGGGACATTGAGCTCCTCAGGAGTGCTAGAATATCTGATACACGAAAGGAGGCGCTGACCAGGGAAGTGGAAACTATCGAACTTAAGTTAAATGACTCTTACAGGAACCAGGAGAGGCAGGAGGAGCTTAAAGCTATTAGTGAAATTGAAAGAAATTCAAAATATTTCTTTTCATATGCCAAAAACGAGGCAAATACCACATCTAGTATCGGGCCCTTACTCAGACAGGATGGGACTTACACAGATGACAACAAAGAAATGAGTGAAATACTGAAATCCCAGTACGACTCTGTGTTTAGTGAACTACTAATCAGTCTGAGGATCGAAGACCCAAATGATTTCTTCATGAATGAGCCTCAAAACTCCATAAATGTATGCCAGATTTCCGACATTACCCTAACTCCGATAGATTTCGGAAAAAATCATTGACAACATGCCCATGCACTCAGCCCCGGGCCCAGATTCATGGAACTCTGTTTTCATTAAGAACTGGAAGAAACCCCTCTCGCGTGCCCTAAGTACACTATGGAGGAGGAGCTTGGACATGGGTGAAATTCCACAGTCAATTAAAACAACGGATATAGCCCCACTCCATAAAGGTGGCAGCAAAGCATTAGCTAAGAACTGTAGACCAATATTTCTGACGTCCCACATCATAAAAATCTTTGAAAGAGTACTAATAAACAGGATTGCAAATCGCCTGGATTCCCAAAATCTACACAATCCAGGGCAACATGGGTTCAGGGCAGGTCGCTCCTACCTCTCACAACTACTGGATCACTATGATATGGCCTTGGATGCACCGGAAGAAAATCAGAATGCAGATGTAATATACACAGACTTTGCAAAAGCATTTGACAAATGCGATCATGGCGTAACAACCCCTAAAATACGTGCTAAAGGAATAACTGGCAAAGTGGGGAGATGGATCTTCAACTTCCTAACAAATCGAACACAAAGGGTAGTGGTCAACAGAGTTAAATCGGAGGCTGCCATAGTGAAGAGCTCTGTTCCACAAGGCACAGTACTCGCCCCCATCTTATTCCTCATCCTCATATCAGACATAGACAGAGATATACATCACAGCACCGTATCATCCTTTGCGGATGATACTAGGATCTGCATGAGGCTGTCATCTGCTGAGGACGCGGTTAACCTCCAAGAAGATATAAACAAAGTTTTCCAGTGGGCAACGGTAAACAATATAATGTTCAATGAGGACAAATTCCAACTACTCCGTTATGGAAAACTGGAGGAGATAATAACTAGAACAGAGTATACTACTGACTCCGGCCATACAATAGAGCGGAAAAATAATGTAAGGGACCTGGGAGTAATAATGTCTGAGGATCTCACTTTCAAGGATCACAACAGTGCCACGATCGCACGTGCAAAGAAAATGATAGGATGGATAATGAGAACTTTCAAAACGAGAGTTGCCAAGCCATTGATGATCCTTTTCAAATCACTTGTTCTTTCTAGGCTGGAATACTGCTGTACATTAACATCTCCATTCAAAGCAGGTGAAATCGCAGATCTAGAGAGTGTACAGAGATCCTTTACTGCACGTATAAGTTCTGTCAAGCACCTTAACTACTGGGAACGCTTGGAAGCACTTGACTTGTACTCGTTGGAACGCAGGAGGGAGAGATATATCATAATCTACACTTGGAAAATCCTGGAAGGAATGGTAGCAAATCTTCACACAGAAATCACTCCCTACGAAAGTAAAAGACTGGGCAGGCGATGCAAAATGCCCACAATTAAAAGTAGACCAACACACGAAACAACACGACATAATATACCAAACAAAAATTCAAATAAATGAAGTAGATTTATGAAGAAAAATCACCTGATATATACAGGGAGAGATATATATCTGAGTGTATGTAACTAGATCCCACCAACCTGGTGATATTACACTATGCATAACAACCACTGTGAAAAATATTGAAATTTGAAGAGCTTTCATGATTTCTCACATTACCAAGAGCCTTGATAATGTGAGAAATCACGAAAGCGCTTGGAATTTCACTGTTTTTTCACAGTGGTTGTTTTGCATACCAGTGTATATACTGTCATTTTACCTTATATCTTATTTTAGGGATTAGTCTGACTGACAGGAAGGTTACGCGGAGCCTTAATAACCCTCGTGTAGGTGGTACACCTTAAGCCCCATTAACCAACACTGGATATATACACTAGAGAGGTATACATAACCATAATTTTTAAAGATGTAGACCGGTAAGCCAGCGGAAGTCCTCAGTCAGATGACCAAAAGCTCCAGCTGTGGGAAATCATATGACTAAGACCCACGCCACGAAACACTTGCCTTGTTTCCTGACAAACCTTACTTAACCTAACCTAACCTAACCTAACCTAACCTAACCTAACCTAACCTAACCTAACCTAACCTAACAACCTAACCCAACCCAACCCAACCCAACCCAACCCAACCCAACCCAACCCAACCCAACCCGACCCGACCCGACCCGACCCGACCCGACCCGACCCGACCCGACCTGACCTGACCTGACCTAACCTAACCTAACCTAACCTAACCTAACCTAAGAGGTATAGATCTCAACGTGAGTTGACTTTATTTCCTGTTTAAGAAATAATTGTGTTACGGAGTGATGGCGGCTGCAGGCACCCTTAATAACCTCAATTAAACAATGACAGGCGAGAATTTGTGTGAGGTTGAACAAA
>NC_091346.1:20277034-20297034 GCF_038502225.1 Cherax quadricarinatus
ATATATATATATATATATATATATATATATATATATATATATATATATATATATATATATATATATATATATATATAAATGCAAGTTACACACTATAAATTATGTACTGGTAAATGATATTGATATTCTGAGACATTTGTGGAAAATTTTGAATTTTCCTAAATTCAGCATGTGTAAATTTGAATAATATAATATTTGTGTATTAAAATGTGATGCTGATTCGACCCTTTGAGAAATTTCAGGTGATGGTGGGTGTAGAACACCCGGGGAGGGAATCCGGTTCGAAGGACCAAAGGTTTTGTGAATTATTATTGTGAGAAATTACCTGCATGAGGTTTACAGGGTATTACCTGAATTATTACGTGCAAGTAATTTGGGCGAGGTAAGTGGGACTTAGTCACAGTAGGTCACAGAACTGTAGCTCCCTCGATGCCCACTCCGTAACCACTCTCACAAAATGCTAGACCTGAGTTAAATTAATTATTACAATATTAAAAACCAGCTACTCTGGTAGATTAACATTGTGTGGACTATGTTTTAGTTTACTTGCTGGGCACACAAAATATAACTATAAGTACAACACATATAATACAATGGTGTTATTAGAAAAGAAATTCATATAACCACTTACCATTTAATTACTGAATCATTATTTTTTTTTGTAAACACTCTCTAACACTACCACAACAGCTAGAATTTACGATAGCCAACGCAAAACTACTGTACATTATGGGTAAGTCATACTAAGCTAAGGTGTGCTCTTGGGAAGAATCGGTGTCCTCTATTTTTTCATCCTTGTTGTCGAATTATAAGGGTTTTCCACTTTATTTATCCCAATTCTTCAGAGGGATGGAGACAGGGGGGCGCCATTTGTAATTTGCGAGCACTGGTTGTCATGGAAAACTGTGTAATGTAATCAGGAATTATCGAAGTTCAATGGGTGTGTATTGGCCTCAATCCATAATTTAGAAATTGCTGACATGTTCCTTCTGAAGAATTGAGATAAACATTGTGGAAAAGCTTTGCAATTCGGCAACAAAGATGGAAAAATAGAGGATACCAATTCTTCCCAGGAGCACACCTTAGCTAAGTGATGCTTACCCATAAGGTACAGTAGTTTTGTGTTGGCCATCGTAAATTGTAGCTGTTGTGGTAGCGTTAGGGTGTGTTTCCAAAAATATAATTATGATCCAGCAATTAAATGGTAAGTGGTAATATGAATTATCCATTTAGTTATCCATTGAGAACAATATTTAATATTCCTAATGGTTAAATTTTGACTTCCATTCATTTCCATGATGCACGATTTATCTTCGCTAAATTCCATCATTCACGTATCCTTCCATAACTCACATTATTACACGTAATCTTGCAAGGAATAACAAGCAATTGCATTACTTGGCATTGTGTTTCATTCTCCAGGACACATGAGAAGCATCTTTCCTCACGAGTCCCAATTATGTAGACGACCTAAATTGTTCCATCGCATAGTAACTATGTTTATGTGGGCACAGGTACACATAAATACAATTATGTGTGCCTGTGTAAATTACCCAGAATAACCAAAAAAGGTCATAGTATAACTGCATCAACCCTCAACATTCCATCGTAAGTTTTGCTTCTCCTAAAGTTTAAGTTCTATTACCTCGGTACTCGAACTTACTCAGCAAGATCGACAATGTTTCCTATCGTATTTCAACATGAATTCTTTAACAAAATCATCTTTTTATATTTTATAATGCAGCAAGATTGGTCAGGAAAGTGTTTCCTGACGAGGCGGGTCTTAGTCATATGATGACCCGCAGCTGGGGATTTTCGACACCTGACTGAGGCCTTCCGCTGGCTTACTCTCCTGCCTTTCTACGGATAAATCGTTACTGACAATTAAAACTTAATTGCTGTTACTATATTCGTCAGGGTCTTAATCATATACATGATCAATTGACTTATTTGATTAATGTTCAAGATTTTTCCATTATTTTCAAAAAATTTAACTTGTTTCAATATTTATGACAAGACATTTAAGTAAATTACGACCAAAAGCCATTTGCTCGTTTTATATGTATTATCCATTAGTAACACTTAGCCTTTTAGATCCCCATGTATACTTGAATACATAATAAAAGTTGACCTTTTATTTCTTAAATTTTTAAGAATTGTAACAGGAAGACCCTTTTTATGCGTATATTATTAGGATTTAAAATAGTTACCCTATATTAATGGTTAATTTTTTTCATATTAAAATAGATAAATTATTCCCGTTAGAAGTATTTCTTAAATTAAAAGGGAGGATTAGAAAAATGTAGAGGTAGGGAAGAAAATTAATATTGAGAATAAAATTGCATAGAGAGAGGAGGAAAGAACAAGAAGGGATGAACAAAGAGGCGGTAATAGGAGGAGAGTGCTAGTGTGAAGCACACCGTGTATAATTATACTTCACTTGACATTTAAAGGTGAGAGGTGTAAGATATGTACCACACACTGTCACCACCACACACTGTCACCACCACACACTGTCACCACCACACACTGTCACCACCACACACTGTCACCACCACACACTGTCACCACCACACACTGTCACTACCACACACTGTCACCACCACACACTGTCACCACCACACACTGTCACCACCACACACTGTCACTACCACACACTGTCACTACCACACACTGTCACCACCACACACTGTCACTACCACACACTGTCACTACCACACACTGTCACTACCACACACTGTCACCACCACACACTGTCACTACCACACACTGTCACTACCACACACTGTCACTACCACACACTGTCACCACCACACACTGTCACCACCACACACTGTCACTACCACACACTGTCACCACCACACACTGTCACTACCACACACTGTCACTACCACACACTGTCACCACCACACACTGTCACTACCACACACTGTCACGACCACACACTGTCACTACCACACACTGTCACTACCACACACTGTCACTACCACACACTGTCACTACCACACACTGTCACCACCACACACTGTCACTACCACACACTGTCACCACCACACACTGTCACCACCACACACTGTCACTACCACACACTGTCACTACCACACACTGTCACCACCACACACTGTCACCACCACACACTGTCACTACCACACACTGTCACTACCACACACTGTCACTACCACATACTGTCACTACCACACACTGTCACTACCACACACTGTCACTACCACACACTGTCACTACAACACACTGTCACCACCACACACTGTCACTACCACACACTGTCACTACCACGTACTGTCACCACACACTGTCACTACCACACACTGTCACTACCACACACTGTCACTACCACACACTGTCACTACAACACACTGTCACCACCACACACTGTCACTACCACACACTGTCACTACCACACACTGTCACCACACACACACTGTCACTACCACACACTGTCACTACCACACACTGTCACTACCACACACTGTCACTACCACACACTGTCACTACCACACACTGTCACTACCACACACTGTCACTACCACACACTGTCACTACCACACACTGTCACTACCACACACTGTCACTACCACACACTGTCACTACCACACACTGTCACTACCACACACTGTCACTACCACACACTGTCACTACCACACACTGTCACTACCACACACTGTCACTACCACACACTGTCACTACCACACACTGTCACTACCACACACTGTCACTACCACACACTGTCACTACCACACACTGTCACTACCACACACTGTCACTACCACATACTGTCACTACCACACACTGTCACTACCACACACTGTCACTACCACACACTGTCACTATCACACACTGTCACTACCACATACTGTCACTACCACATACTGTCACTACCACACACTGTCACTACCACACACTGTCACTACCACACACTGTCACTACCACACACTGTCACTACCACACACTGTCACTACCACACACTGTCACTACCACATGCTGTCACTACACATACTGTCACTACCACATACTGTCACTACCACACACTGTCACTACCACACACTGTCACTACCACACCACTGTCACTACCACACACTGTCACCACCACACACTGTCACTACCACACACTGTCACTACCACACACTGTCACTACCACACACTGTCACTACCACACACTGTCACTACCACACACTGTCACTACCACACACTGTCACTACCACACACTGTCACTACCACACACTGTCACTACCACACACTGTCACTACCACATACTGTCACTACCACACACTGTCACTATCACCACACACCACATCACTACCACACACTGTCACTACCACACACTGTCACTACCACACACTGTCACTACCACACACTGTCACTACCACATACTGTCACTACCACACACTGTCACTACCACACACTGTCACTACCACATACTGTCACTACCACACACTGTCACTACCACACACTGTCACTACCACACACTGTCACTACCACACACTGTCACTACCACACACTGTCACTACCACACACTGTCACTGTCACCACACACTGTCACTACCACACACTGTCACTACCACATACTGTCACTACCACACACTGTCACTACCACACACTGTCACTACCACACACTGTCACTACCACACACTGTCACTACCACATACTGTCACTACCACACACTGTCACTACCACACACTGTCACTACCACACACTGTCACTACCACACACTGTCACTACCACACACTGTCACTACCACACACTGTCACTACCACACACTGTCACTACCACACACTGTCACTACCACACACTGTCACTACCACACACTGTCACTACCACACACTGTCACTACCACACACTGTCACTACCACACACTGTCACTACCACACACTGTCACTACCACATACTGTCACTACCACACACTGTCACTACCACACACTGTCACTACCACACACTGTCACTACCACATACTGTCACTACCACACACTGTCACTACCACATACTGTCACTACCACACACTGTCACTACCACACACTGTCACTACCACACACTGTCACTACCACACACTGTCACTACCACACACTGTCACTACCACACACTGTCACTACCACACACTGTCACTACCACACACTGTCACTACCACACACTGTCACCACCACACACTGTCACTACCACACACTGTCACTACCACACACTGTCACTACCACACACTGTCACTACCACATACTGTCACTACCACACACTGTCACTACCACACACTGTCACTACCACACACTGTCACTACCACACACTGTCACAACCACACACTGTCACTACCACACACTGTCACTACCACACACTGTCACTACCACACACTGGCACTACCACACACTGTCACTACCACACATGTGTCACTACCACACACTGTCACTACCACACACTGTCACTACCACACACTGTCACTACCACACACTGTCACTACCACACACTGTCACTACCACACACTGTCACCACCACACACTGTCACTACCACACTACTGTCACTACCACATACTGTCACCACCACACACTGTCACTACCACACACTGTCACCACCACACACTGTCACCACCACACACTGTCACTACCACACACTGTCACCACCACACACTGTCACTACCACACACTGTCACCACCACACACTGTCACTACCACACACTGTCACTACCACACACTGTCACTACCACACACTGTCACCACCACACACTGTCACTACCACACACTGTCACCACCACACACTGTCACTACCACACACTGTCACCACCACACACTGTCACTACCACACACTGTCACCACCACACACTGTCACCACCACACACTGTCACCACCACACACTGTCACCACCACACACTGTCACTACCACACACTGTCACTACCACACACTGTCACTACCACACACTGTCACCACCACACACTGTCACTACCACACACTGTCACTACCACACACTGTCACTACCACACACTGTCACTACCACACACTGTCACTACCACACACTGTCACTACCACACACTGTCACTACCACACACTGTCACCACCACACACTGTCACTACCACACACTGTCACTACCACACACTGTCACCACCACACACTGTCACTACCACACACTGTCACCACCACACACTGTCACTACCACACACTGTCACCACCACACACTGTCACTACCACACACTGTCACCACCACACACTGTCACTACCACACACTGTCACTACCACACACTGTCACTACCACACACTGTCACTACCACACACTGTCACCACCACACACTGTCACTACCACACACTGTCACCACCACACACTGTCACTACCACACACTGTCACTACCACACACTGTCACCACCACACACTGTCACTAACACACACTGTCACTACCACACACTGTCACTACCACACACTGTCACCACCACACACTGTCACTACCACACACTGTCACCACCACACACTGTCACCACCACACACTGTCACTACCACACACTGTCACCACCACACACTGTCACAACCACACACTGTCACTACCACACACTGTCACTACCACACACTGTCACTACCACACACTGTCACCACCACACACTGTCACCACCACACACTGTCACTACCACACACTGTCACCACCACACACTGTCACCACCACACACTGTCACCACCACACACTGTCACCACCACACACTGTCACTACCACACACTGTCACCACCACACACTGTCACTACCACACACTGTCACCACCACACACTGTCACCACCACACACTGTCACCACCACACACTGTCACTACCACACACTGTCACCACCACACACTGTCACCACCACACACTGTCACCACCACACACTGTCACCACCACACACTGTCACTACCACACACTGTCACCACCACACACTGTCACTACCACACACTGTCACCACCACACACTGTCACTACCACACACTGTCACCACCACACACTGTCACCACCACACACTGTCACTACCACACACTGTCACCACCACACACTGTCACCACCACACACTGTCACCACCACACACTGTCACCACCACACACTGTCACTACCACACACTGTCACTACCACACACTGTCACCACCACACACTGTCACTACCACACACTGTCACCACCACACACTGTCACCACCACACACTGTCACTACCACACACTGTCACCACCACACACTGTCACTACCACACACTGTCACCACCACACACTGTCACTACCACACACTGTCACCACCACACACTGTCACTACCACACACTGTCAATACCACACACTGTCACCACCACACACTGTCACTACCACACACTGTCACCACCACACACTGTCACCACCACACACTGTCACCACCACACACTGTCACCACCACACACTGTCACCACCACACACTGTCACTACCACACACTGTCACCACCACACACTGTCACCACCACACACTGTCACCACCACACACTGTCACCACCACACACTGTCACCACCACACACTGTCACTACCACCCACCACACACTGTCACCACCACACACTGTCACTACCACACACACTGTCACTGTCACTACCACACACTGTCACTACCACACACTGTCAATACCACACACTGTCACCACCACACACTGTCACTACCACACACTGTCACCACCACACACTGTCACTACCACACACTGTCACTACCACACACTGTCACCACCACACACTGTCACCACCACACACTGTCACCACCACACACTGTCACCACCACACACTGTCACCACCACACACTGTCACCACCACACACTGTCACTACCACACACTGTCACCACCACACACTGTCACTACCACACACTGTCACCACCACACACTGTCACCACCACACACTGTCACCACCACACACTGTCACACCACACACTGTCACTGTCACCACACACTGTCACCACCACACACTGTCACTACCACACACTGTCACCACCACACACTGTCACTACCACACACTGTCACTACCACACACTGTCACCACCACACACTGTCACTACCACCCACTGGCACCACCACACACTGTCACCACCACACACTGTCACCACCACACACTGTCACCACCACACACTGTCACTACCACACACTGTCACCACCACACACTGTCACCACCACACACTGTCACTACCACACACTGTCACCACCACACACTGTCACCACCACACACTGTCACTACCACACACTGTCACCACCACACACTGTCACCACCACACACTGTCACCACCACACACTGTCACCACCACACACTGTCACCACCACACACTGTCACTACCACACACTGTCACCACCACACACTGTCACTACCACACACTGTCACCGCCACACACTGTCACCACCACACACTGTCACTACCACACACTGTCACCACCACACACTGTCACTACCACACACTGTCACCACCACACACTGTCACTACCACACACTGTCACCACCACACACTGTCACCACCACACACTGTCACCACCACACACTGTCACCACCACACACTGTCACCACCACACACTGTCACCACCACACACTGTCACCACCACACACTGTCACCACTGAGAGAGCATCACTCGTCAGACTGGCACCTCTATAATTTAAATAGCATTTCCCTTCATCTTACTTTCACCAGGGCAATATTAACAACAGTTCACTTGTCTGGCAGATTACCCTCACATGCAACACTCTGTGGCGATGTATGGAGTCCCCTCACCTCGGAGATACAAATGCATAAATAACCAGGACATAGAGGAGAGGAGCTTACGACGACGTTTCGGACAGACTTGGACCATTTACAAAGTCGCATTTGTATATTGTTCCAGTCACGGTATTGTGCCTTTTTGTTCGTTTCGGGGATGCAAGTCTCTCCTCGTGTAGCGTGATGACTGTATCAAGCGGTTACCTGGCTCTCCTATTCTAATGGAAGACGTGCTTTGGCGAGACTTTACCTGACGATATCGCTGACGTCTTGGTGAAGTGGAAGTCCTCAGTCAGATGATCGAAAGTTCCAGCTACAGGATATCATATGACTAAGGCCCGCGTCAGGAAACACTTGTCCTGTTTCTTAACCAACATTACCTAACGTGTCTTCGTGTGTATTGCATTCTTGCCTTTTTGACTTCTGACTCTTGCATATGCAACAGTGCTTGGTAGATGTGCAGGTGGCCATGCTGAAGTTATACTAATGTGGAAGGCCTCAGGATTGAGATGATTGTCCAAACAGTATTTAATTACAGCCAGAGTACATCCTCAGAATGATGTGCTCTCACTGCTAGAAAATCCTCAGAATGTTGTGCTCTCACTGCTAGGAAATCCTCAGAATTTTGTGCTCTCACTGCTAGGAAATCCTCAGAATGTTGTGCTCTCACTGCTAGAAAATCCTCAGAATTTTGTGCTCTCACTGCTAGAAAATCCTCAGAATTTTGTGCTCTCACTGCTAGGAAATCCTCAGAATGTTGTGCTCACATTGCTAGGAAATCCCCAGAATGCTGTGCTCTCACTGCCAGGAAATCCACAGAATGATGTGCTCTCACCGCTAGGAGGCGAGCCTGTAGATCATTCAATAACAACAAATATTTTTTCAGTCTCGAGTTTTTTCGACAAGCTTCTCCATAAATATAAGGAGAATTACCAAGACATCAATGTCTCCCAGAAAAACTTAATATGTTCGGCAAACTGTTGCTGATTCAGTGAACAACAACACCCCTTTTGAACAGGATATCAACCAGGAAACCTGATCTGAGACCGGACCGCAAGGATGGTGATCGCAAACCGAAATCTAAACACTGAATAAAACAAACCCACAGAGATGGATGAGGATAAAACTGTGATATTGTTATATACACACACACACACACACACACACACACACACACACACACAGCAGGCAGCAGCAACAAACACAACATATGGCTGCAGGATAGCCATAATGGTCCATGAGACACAAGGGGTCTCCAGCATCAGTGGTCTGGGAGCGAGTATCACAACAAGGGTGACCCACCACAACACACCTTCCCAGGTAACCCTCCTGCACACCATCCATTCCCACCCATCCACTCATTCATTTATTCACCCACGCACTCATGCATACATTCACTCACGCACGTGTTCATTAATTCATTCACTCATCCAGTAATTCACTCAAGCACTCTCTACACGGAAGTTTATAGGTACCAGTTATGCCATAAACGAAATAAAAAGAGACAGAGTAAGTCCCAATAAACAGAAGCGAACTCATTCAACAAAAATTAGAATTACATTAAACAGGAAAATGAACAGGTTTAAGTGCCCGTTTTTATTACGACAAAGTTTCGCTCTATATAGAGCTTTAGAAAGTTATGTTTCTTTGTGTGTATAGAGCTCTACCAGGTCAAGGGAGTGCAGCACTCCCTTGATGCAACAATTGCAACAACATAACACAAGGCTGGCTGTCTACAGACATTTTTTTTCCACATTTTGCAACAGTGTGTTCTAGTTATCCATGTTGCAGCAGCTAAAACATCTCTGTCTACTCTTCCAAGTCCTTTCAAGACCTTTTAAAACAACAACAACAACAACAACAACAACAACAACAACAACAACAACAACAACAACAACAACAATAATAATAATAATCTTTATTTCCACATGATACAACTTATACACGCCATAGCTGACATCAATGACATACTACTATATAGAAAACCCCTTGCTATAACAACATAAGAAGGAAGGAACATTGTAACAGGCCTATGCGAGGCAGGTCCAATTCTCCCTCTGGCTTAAGCCAATGCCTTGACCTAGTCAGGTCAGTCACGTCACTTAAGGAAGGAGTACGGCATCTGACCTAGTAGCACAAGCTAGTCAGGTCCAACTCACACCCATCCACACCCACTCACGTATTTACGCAACCTATTTTTAAAACTACACAACGTTTTAGCTTCTATGACGGTACTCGGGAGTTTGTTCCACTCATCCACAACTCTATTATCAAACCAGTGCTTCCCTATATCCTTCCTGAATCTGAATTTTTCCAGCTTGAAACCATTGCTGTGAGTCCTGTCTATGTTAGATATTTTTAGCACGCTATTTATATCCTCTTTATTAATTCCTGTTTTGCATTTATACACCTCAAACATATCCCCCCCTAATTCTACGCCTCTCTAGAGAGTGTAGATTCAGGGTCCTCAGTCTATCCTCATAGGGAAGATTTCTGATACATGGGATCAACTTTGTCATCCTCCTCTATACGTTATCCAGTGTATTTATATCCATTCTGTAATACGGTGACCAGAACTGTGCAGCATAATGTAAATGAGGCCTAACCAAAGATAAATAGAATTGAAGAACAACCTGAGGACTTCTATTATTTATACTTCTTGCTATGAAGCCAAGAATTCTGTTAGCTTTATTGCGAACACTAATGCACTGTTGTCTTGGTTTCAGATTACTGCTAACCAGAACTCCTAAATCCTTCTCGCACTCCGTAATATTAAGATCTACATTATTTAGTTTATATGTGACACGGTTATTTTCCTGTCCAACATTTAGAACTTTGCATTTGTCTATGTTAAACTGTATCTGCCACTTCTCCGACCACTGCATCAGTCTATTCAACTCATCCTGGAGTACTCTAATGTCAGCTTACCCTGTCTGATACCTGACTTACCCTGTCTGATATCTGACTTACCCTGTCTGATATCTGACTTACCCTGTCTGATATCGGACTTACCCTGTCTGATACCTGACTTACCCTGTCTGTTACCTGACTTACCCTGTCTGATACCTGACTTACCCTGTCTGATATCTGACTTACCCTGTCTGATACCTGACTTACCCTCTCTGATACCTGACTTACCCTGTCTGATATCTGACTTACCCTGTCTGATCCTGACTTACCCTGTCTGTTACCATACTTACCTTGTCTGATACCTGATTTACCCTGTATGATACCTGGCTTACCCTGTCTGATACCTGACTTAATCTGTCTGATACCTTGCTTACCCTGTCTGATACCTGACTTACCCTGTCTGATACCTTGCTTACCCTGTCTGATACCTCACTTACCCTGTCTGATACCTGACTTTCCCTGTCTAATACCTGACTTACCCTGTCTGACACCTGACTTACCCTGTCTAATACCTGACTTTCCCTGTCTTATACCTAACTTTTCCTGTCTGATACCTGACTTTCATTGTCTGATACCTGACTTTATCTGTCTAATACCTAGCTTTCTCTGTGTGATACCAGACTTATCCTGTCTGATACCTGACTTTTCCTGTCTGATACCTGACTTTCCCTGCCTGATACCTGATTTTCCCTGTCTGATATCTGACTTTCCCTGTCTGATACATAGCTTTCCCTGTCTGATAACTGACTTTCCCTGTCTGACACCTGACTTTCCCTGTCTTATATCTGTCTTTCCTTGTCTGATACATGACTTTCCTTGTCTGATACCTGATTTTCCCTGTTTGATACCTGACTTTCCGTCTGATACCTGACTTTCCCTATCTGGTATCTGACTTTCCCTGTCTAATTCCTGGCTTTCCCTGTCTGATACCTGACTTTCCCTGTCTGACACCTGACTTTCCCTGTCTGATACCTGACTTTCCCTGTCTTATACCTGACTTTCCCAGTATGATACCTAGCTTTCCCTGTCTGATACCTGATTTTCTCTGTCTGATACCTGACTTTCCCTGCCTGATACCTGATTTTCCCTGTTTGATACCTGACTTCCGTCTGATACCTGACTTTCCCTATCTGATACCTGACTTTCCTTGTCCGATACCTGACTTTCCCTGTCAGTTACCTGACTTTCCCTGCCTGATATCTGACTTTCCCTGTCTGATACCTCACTTACCCTGTCTGATACCTGACTTACCCTGTCTGATACCTGACTTTCCCTGTCTGATACCTGACTTTCCCTATCTGATACCTGACTTTCCTTGTCCGATACCTGACTTTCCCTATCTGATACCTGACTTACCCTGTCTGATACCTGACTTACCCTGTCTGACACCTGACTTTCCCTGTCTGATACCTGACTTACGCTGTCTGATACCTGACTTACCCTGTCTGATACCTGATTTACACTGTCTGATACCTTACTTACCTCGTCTCATACCTGACTTACATTGTCTGATACCTGACTTACCCTGCCTGATACCTAACTTAACTTGTCTGTTACCGACTTACCCTGTCTGATACCTGACTTTCCGTCTGATACCTGACTTTCCCTGTCTCATACCTGACTTACATTGTCTGATACCTGACTTACCCTGTCTGATACCTGACTTACCCTGTCTGATACCTTACTTACCTTGTCTGATACCTGACTTACCCTGTCTGATAACTGACTTACTCTGTCTGATACCTGACTTACCCTGTCTGATACTAAACTTACCTTGTCTGATACCTAGCTTTCCCTGTTTGATACCTAACTTTCCCTGTCTCTTAACTACTTTCCCTGTCTGACGCCTGACTTTCCCTGTCTGACACCTGACTTTCCCTGTCTGATACCTAACTTTTCCTGTCTGATACCTGACTTTCATTGTCTGATACCTGACTTTCCCTGTCTAATACCTAGCTTTCCCTGTGTGATACCAGACTTATCCTGTCTGATACCTGACTTTTCCTGTCTGATACCTGACTTTCCCTGTCTGATATCTGACTTTCCCTGTCTGATACCTAGCTTTCCAAGTCTGATACCTGACTTTCCCTGTCTGATATCTGACTTTCCCTGTCTGATACCTAGCTTTCCCTGTCTGATACCTGACTTTCCCTGTCTGATAACTGACTTACCCTGTCTAATACCTAGCTTTCCCTGTTTGATACCTGACTTTCCCTGTCTGTTACCTACTTTCCCTGTCTGACACCTGACTTTCCCTGTCTGATTCCTGACTTTCCCTGTCTAATACCTAGCTTTCCCTGTTTGATACCAGACTTACCCTGTCTGATACCTGACTTTCCCTGCCTGATACCTGACTTTCCCTGTCTGATAACTGACTTTCCCTGTCTGATACATAGCTTTCCCTGTCTGATAACTGACTTTCCCTGTCTGACACCTGACTTTCCCTGTCTTATACCTGTCTTTCCCTGTCTGATACCTGACTTTCCTTGTCTGATACCTGATTTTCCCTGTTTGATACCTGACTTTCCGTCTGATACCTGACTTTCCCTATCTGGTATCTGACTTTCCCTGTCTAATACCTGGCTTTCCCTGTCTGATACCTGACTTTCCCTGTCTGCCACCTGACTTTCCCTGTCTGATACCTGACTTTCCCTGTCTGATACCTGACTTTCCCAGTATGATACCTAGCTTTCCCTGTCTGATACCTGATTTTCTCTGTCTGATACCTGACTTTCCCTGCCTGATACCTGATTTTCCCTGTTTGATACCTGACTTTCCGTCTGATACCTGACTTTCCCTATCTGATACCTGACTTTCCTTGTCCGATACCTGACTTTCCCTGTCTGTTACCTGACTTTCCCTGCCTGATATCTGACTTTCATTGTCTGATACCTCACTTACCCTGTCTGATACCTGACTTACCCTGTCTGATACCTGACTTTCCCTGTCTGATACCTGACTTTCCCTATCTGATACCTGACTTTCCTTGTCCTATACCTGACTTTCCCTGTCTGATACCTGACTTACCCTGTCTGATACCTGACTTACCCTGTCTGACACCTGACTTTCCCTGTCTGATACCTGACTTACGCTGTCTGATACCTGACTTACCATGTCTGATACCTGATTTACACTGTCTGATACCTGACTTACCCTGTCTGATACCTGACTTACCCTGTCTGATACCTGACTTACCCTGTCTGATACCTGACTTAACTTGTCTGTTACCGACTTACCCTGTCTGATACCTGACTTTCCGTCTGATACCTGACTTTCCCTGTCTAATACCTGACTTACCCTGTCTGATACCTGACTTACCCTGTCTGAAACCTGACTTACCCTGTCTGATACCTTACTTACCTTGTCTTATACCTGACTTACCCTGTCTGATAACTGACTTACTCTGTCTGATACCTGACTTACCCTGTCTGATACTAAACTTACCTTGTCTGATACCTAGCTTTCCCTGTTTGATACCTAACTTTCCCTGTCTCTTAACTACTTTCCCTGTCTGACGCCTGACTTTCCCTGTCTGACACCTGACTTTCCCTGTCTGATACCTAACTTTTCCTGTCTGATACCTGACTTTCATTGTCTGATACCTGACTTTCCCTGTCTAATAAATAGCTTTCCCTGTGTGATACCAGACTTATCCTGTCTGATACCTGACTTTCCCTGTCTGATACCTCACTTTCCCTGTCTGATATCTGACTTTCCCTGTCTGATACCTGATTTTCTCTGTCTGATACCTGACTTTCCCTGTCTGATACCTGACTTACCCTGTCTGATACCTAGCTTTCCCAGTTTGATACCTGACTTTCCCTGTCTGATACCTACTTTCCCTGTCTGACACCTGACTTTCCCTGTCTGATTCCTGACTTTTCCTGTCTGATACCTGACTTTCCGTGTCTAATACCTAGTTTTCCCTGTCTGATACCAGACTTACCCTGTCTGATACCTGACTTTCCCTGCCTGATACCTGACTTTCCCTGTCTGATACCTGACTTTCCCTGTCTTATACCTGACTTTCCCTGTCTTATACCTGACTTTCCTTGTCTGATACCTGATTTTCCCTGTTTGATACCTGACTTTCCGTCTGATACCTGACTCTCCCTATCTGATAACTGACTTTAACTGTCTGATACCTGACTTTCCCTGTCTGATACCTGACTTTCCCTGTCTGATACCTGACTTTCCCTGTCTGATACCTGACTTTCCCTGTATGATACCTAGCTTTTCCTGTCTGTTACCTGACTTTCCCTGTCTGATACCTGACTTTCCCTGTCTGATACCTGATTTTCCCTGTTTAATACCTGACTTTCCTTGTCCGATACCTGACTTTCCCTGTCTGATACCTGACTTTCCCTGTATGATACCTGACTTTCCCTGTCTGATACCTGACTTACCCTGTCTGATACCTGACTTACCTGTCTGAAACCTGACTTTCCCTGTCTGATATCTGACTTTCCCTGTCTGATACCTGACTTACCCTATCTGATACCTGACTTACCCTATCTGATACCTGACTTATACCTGTCTGATAACCTGACTTTACCCTGTCTGATACCTCTGACTTTACCCTGTCTGATACCCTGTCTGATACCTGACTTACCCTGATACCTGACTACCCCGACTGATACCTGACTTACCCTATCTGATACCTGACTTACCCTGTCTGATACGTGACTTTCCCTGTCTGATACCTGATTTTCCCTGTCTGATACCTGACTTACCCTGTCTGATACCTGACTTACCCTGTCCGATATCTGACTTACCTTGTTTGATACCTCACTTAACCTGTCTGATACCTGACTTACCCTGTCTGATACCTGACTTACCTTGTCTGATACCTGACTTACCCTGTCTGATACCTGACTTACCTTGTCTGATACCTGACTTACCCTGTCTGATACCTGATTTACCCTGATTGATACCTGACTTACCCTGTCTGATACCTGACTTACCCTGTCTGATACCTGACTTACCCTGTCTGATACCTGACTTATCTTATCTGATACCTGACTTACCCTGTCTGATACCTGACTTACCCTGTCTGATACCTGACTTACCCTGTCTGATACCTGACTTACCTTGTTTGATACCAGACTTACCCTCTCTGATACCTGACTTACCCTGTCTGATACCTGACTTACCTTGTTTGATACCAGACTTACCCTCTCTGATACCTGGCTTTCCCTGTATGATACCTGACTTTCCCTGTATGATACCTGATTTTCCCTGTCTGATACCTGACTTACCCTGTCTGATACCAAACTTACCTGTCTGATACCTGACTTTCCCTGTCTGATACCTGACTTTCCCTGTCTGATACCTAATTTACCCTGTCTGATACCTGACTTACCCTATCTGATACCTGACTTACCCTGTCTGATACCTGACTTTCCCTGTCTGATACCTGATTTTCCCTGTCCAATACCTGACTTACCCTCTCTGATACCTGACTTTCCCTGTCTGATACCTGACTTACCCTGTCTGATACCTGATTTACCCTGTCTGATACCTGACTTACCCTGTCTGATACCTGACTTACTTTGTCTGATACCTGACTTACCTTGTTTGATACCAGACTTACCCTCTCTGATACCTGACTTACCCTGTCTGATACCTGACTTACCTTGTCTGATACCTGACTTACCCTGTTTGATACCTAACTTACCAAGTCTGATACCTGACTTACCATGTCTGATACCTGACTTACCCTGTCTGATACCTGACTTACCTTGTCTGATACCTGACTTACCCTGTCTGATACCTGACTTACCCTGTCTGATACCTGACTTACCTTGTCTGATACCTGACTTACCCTGTCTGATACCTGACTTACCCTGTCTGATACCTGACTTACCCTGTCTGATACCTGACTTACCCTGTCTGATACCTGACTTACCCTGTCTGATACCTAACTTACCCTGTCTGATACCTGACTTACCTTGTCTGATACCTGACTTACCCTGTCTGATACCTGACTTACCCTGTCTGATACCTGACTTACCCTGCCTGATACCTAGCTTTCCCTGTTTGATACCTAACTTTCCCTGTCTGTTACCTACTTTCCCTGTCTGACACCTGACTTTCCCTGTCTGATACCTGACTTACCTTGTCTGATACCTAACTTTTTCTGTCTGATACCTGACTTTCATTGTCTGATACCTGACTTTCCCTGTCTAATACCTAGCTTTCCCTGTGTGATACCAGACTTACCCTGTCTGATACCTGACTTTCCCTGTCTGATACCTGACTTTTCTGTCTGATAACAGACTTTCCCTGTCTGATACCTAGCTTTCCCAGTCTGATACCTGACTTTCCCTGTCTGATACCTGACTTTCCCTGTCTGATACCTAGCTTTCCCTGTCTGATACCTGACTTTCCCTGTCTGATACCTGACTTACCCTGTCTGATACCTGGCTTTCCCTGTTTGATACCTGACTTTCCCTGTCTGTTACCTACTTTCCCTGTCTGACACATGAATTTCCCTGTCTGATTCCTGACTTTCCTTGTCTGTTACCTAGCTTTTCTTGTCTGATACCTGACTTTGATTGTCTGATACCTGACTTTCCCTGTCTAATACCTAGGTTTCCCTGTCTGAAACCAGACTTACCCTGTCTGATACCTGACTTTCCCTGCCTGATACCTGACTTTCCCTGTCTGACACCTGACTTTCCCTGTCTGATACCTAGCTTTCACTGTCTGATACCTGACTTTCCCAGTCTGGTACCTGACTTTCCCTGTCTGATACCTAGCTTTCCCTGTCTGATACCTGACTTTCCTTGTCTGATACCTGACTTTCCCTGTCTGATACCTGATTTTCCCTGTTTGATATCTGACTTTCCGTCTGATACCTGACTTTCCCTATCTGATATCTGACTTTCCCTGTCTGATACCTGACTTTCCTTGTCTGGTACCTGACTTTCCCTGTCTGAAAACTGACTTTCCCTGTCTAATACCTAGCTTTCCCTCTCTGATACCTGACTTTCTCTGTCTGATACCTGACTTTCCCTGTATGATACCTGATTTTCCCTGTTTGATACCTGACTTTCCCTGTCTGATACCTGACTTTCCCTATCTGATACCTGACTTTCCCTGTCTGATACCTGACTTTACCTCTCTGACACCTAGCTTTCCCTGTCTGATACCTGACTTTCCCTGTCTGATACCTGACTTTCCCTGTCTGATACCTGACTTTCCTTATCTGATACCTAGCTTTCCCTGTCTGATACCTGACTTTCCCTGTCTGATACCTGACTTTCCCTGTCTGATACCTAGCTTTCCCTGTCTGATACCTGACTTTCCCTGTCTGATACCTGACTTACCCTGTCTGATACCTAGCTTTCCCTGTTTGATACCTGACTTTCCCTGTCTGTTACCTACTTTCCCTGTCTGACACCTGACTTTCCCTGTCTGATACCTGACTTTCCCTGTCTGATACCTGACTTTTCCTGTCTGATACCTCACTTTCATTGTCTGATACCTGTCTTTCCCTGCCTAATATCTAGCTTTCCCTGTCTGATACCAGACTTACCCTGGCTGATACCTGACTTTCCCTGTCTGATACCTGACTTTCCCTGTCTGATACCTGACTTTCCCTGTCTGATACCTGACTTACACTGTCTGATACCTGACTTACCTTGTCTGATACCTGACTTACCCTGTCTGATACCTGACTTACCCTGTCTGATACCTGACTTACCCTGTCTGATACCTGACTTACCCTGTCTGATACCTGACTTACCCTGTCTGATACCTAACTTACCCTGTCTGATACCTGACTTACCTTGTCTGATACCTGACTTTCATTGTCTGATACCTGACTTTCCCTGTCTAATACCTAGCTTTCCCTGTGTGATACCAGACTTACCCTGTCTGATACCTGACTTTCCCTGTCTGATACCTGACTTTTCTGTCTGATAACTGACTTTCCCTGTCTGATACCTAGCTTTCCCTGTCTGATACCTGACTTTCCCTGTCTGGTACCTGACTTACCCTGTCTGATACCTGGCTTTCCCAGTCTGATACCTGACTTTCCCTGTCTGATACCTGACTTTCCCTGTCTGATACCTAGCTTTCCCAGTCTGATACCTGACTTTCCCTGTCTGATACCTGACTTTCCCTCTCTGATACCTAGCTTTCCCTGTCTGATACCTGACTTCCCCTGTCTGATACCTGACTTACCCTGTCTGATACCTGGCTTTCCCTGTTTGATACCTGACTTTCCCTGTCTGTTACCTAACTTGTCCTGTCTGATACCTGACTTTGATTGTCTGATACCTGACTTTCCCTGTCTAATATCTAGGCTTCCCTGTCTGATACCAGACTTACCCTGTCTGATACCAGACTTACCCTGTCTGATACCTGACTTTCCCTGCCTGATACCTGACTTTCCCT
>NC_091346.1:20302034-20307034 GCF_038502225.1 Cherax quadricarinatus
ACCCAAAGGTGTAGGGAGGCGAAAACTAGGTGTACTAGAGAATGGAAAAGGTACAGAAGACAAAGAACTCAGGAAAATAAAGAGATTAGCCGAAGAGCCAGAAACGAATATGCACAAATAAGAAAGGAGGCTCAGCGACAATAAGAAAATGACATAGCATCGAAAGTCAAGTCTGACCCGAAGGTGTTGTACAGCCACATCAAGAGGAAAACAACAGTCAAGGACCAGGTAATCAGACTAAGGAAGGGTGATGGGGAGTTCACAAGAAACGACCGAGAGGTATGTCAGGAGCTCAACACGAGATTTAAAGAAGTATTTACAGTGGAAACCAGCAGGACTCCAGGAAATCAGAACAGGGGGGTACACCAACAAGTGCTGAATGAGGTACATATAACCGAGGAGGAGGTGAAGAAGCTGCTATGTGAACTTGACACCTCAAAGGCGGTGGGACCAGACAACATCTCTCCATGGGTCCTTAGAGAGGGAGCAGAGATGCTGTGTGTGCCATTAACAAAGATCTTCAACACATAAATTGAAACTGGGAAACTCCCTGAGGTATGGAAAATGTCAAATGTAGTCCCAATTTTTAAAAAGGGAGACAGACATGAGGCACTAAACTACAGACCTGTATCACTAACGTGTATAGTATGCAAAGTCATGGAGAAGATCATCAGGAGGAGAGTGGTGGAGCACCTGGAAAGAAACAAGTGTATAATTGAAAACCTGCACGGTTTCAGGGAAGGAAAATTCTGTGTCAAAAACCTACTGGAGTTTTATGACAAGGTGACAGAAGTAAGACAAGAAAGAGAGGGGTGGATCGACTGCATATTTTTGGACTGCAAGAAGGCCTTCGACACAGTTCCTCACAAGAGGTTACTGCAAAAGCTAGAGGACCAGGCACACATAACAGGAAAGGCACTGCAATGGATCAGAGAATATCTGACAGGGAGGCAACAACGAGTCATGGTACGTAACGAGGTGTCAGAGTGGGCGCCTGTGACAAGCGGGGTTCCACAGGGGTCAGTCCTAGGACCTGTGCTGTTTTTGGTATATGTGAATGACATAACGGAAGGGATAGACTCAGAAGTGTCATTGTTTGCAGATGATGTGAAGTTAATGAGAAGACTCAAATCGGACGAGGATCAGGCAGGACTACAAAGAGACCTGGACAGGCTACAAGCCTGGTCCAGGAACTGGCTCCTTGAGTTTAACCCTGCCAAATGGAAAGTCATGAAGATTGGGGAAGGGCAAAGAAGACCGCAGACACAATATAGTTTAGATGGCCAAAGACTGCAAACCTCACTCAAGGAAAAAGATCTGGTGGTAAGTATAACACCGAGCATATCTCCTGAGGCGCACATCAATCAGATAACTGCTGCAGCATACGGGCGTCTGGCAAACCTATGGATAGCATTCCGATTCCTCAGTAAGGAATCGTTCAAGACTCTGTATACCATTTACGTCAGGCCCATACTGGAATATGCAGCACCAGTTTGGAATCCACACCTAGTCAAGCACGTCAAGAAATTAGAGAAAGTGCAAAGGTTTGCAACAAGACTAGTCCAAGAGCTAAGGGGATTGTCCTACGAAGAAAGGTTGAGGGA
This sequence comes from Cherax quadricarinatus, assembly GCF_038502225.1. Classification (NCBI taxonomy): domain Eukaryota; kingdom Metazoa; phylum Arthropoda; class Malacostraca; order Decapoda; family Parastacidae; genus Cherax; species Cherax quadricarinatus. The sequence continues at coordinate 20,303,639 of NC_091346.1, forward strand.
AATCGGCCTGACGACACTGGAGGACAGGAGGGTCAGGGGAGACATGATAACGACATATAAAATACTGCGCGGAATAGACAAGGTGGGCAAAGACGGGATGTTCCAGAGATGGGACACAGAAACAAGTGGAAGTTGAAGACTCAGATGAATCAAAGGGATGTTAGGAAGTATTTCTTCAGTCATAGAGTAGTCAGGCCGTGGAATAGCCTAGAAAGTGACGTAGTGGAGGCGGGAACCATACATAGTTTTAAGGCGAGGTATGATAAAGCTCATGGAGCAGGGAGAGAGAGGACCTAGTAGCAATCAGTGAAGAGGCGGGGCCAGGAGCTATGACTCGACCCCTGCAACCACAAATAGGTGAGTACAAATAGGTGAGTACACACACACAAACACACACACACACACACACACACACACACACACACACACACACACACACACACACACACAAACACACACACACACACACATGCACATACACACAAACACACACACACACACACACACACACACACACACACACACACACACACACACACACACACATACACAAACACTAAACCTGACAACACTGGAGGACAGGAGGGACGGGGGGGGGGGGTACATGATAACGACGTATAAAATACTGCGAGAAATTGACAAGGTGGACAGGGCCAGAGATGGGACACAGCAATACGGGAACACAACTGGATGTTAACAACTCAGATAAGTCACAAGTATGTTAGGAAGTATTTCTTCAGCTACAGAGTTGTCAGGAAGTGGAACAGTCTGGAGAGTGATGTAATGGAGGCAGAATCCATACATAACTTTAAGAAGAGGTATGATAAAGCTCTTGGAGCAGGGAGAGAGTGAATCTATTAGCGACTAAATCCACTTCCTCCCTGCGGGGCGAGGAGCTATGGCTCGACCTTTACAACCACAAATAAGTTAGTACACACTGTCGCCCTGATACTCCTCAGAGCGGTGTTACCCATCCTGGTTACTTCTGTTACTGATGTTACTGGCCTTGGTTACTGGTGTTACTGGCCCTGGTTACTGGTGTTACTGGCCCTGGTTACTGGTGTTACTGGCCCTGGTTACTGGTGTTACTGGCCTTGGTTACTGGTGTTACTGGCCCTGGTTACTGATGTTACTGGCCCTGGTTACTGGTGTTACTGGCCCTGGTTACTGGTGTTACTGGCCTTGGTTACTGATGTTACTGGCCCTGGTTACTGGTGTTACTGGCCCTGGTTACTGGTGTTACTGGCCCTGGTTACTGGTGTTACTGGCCCTGGTTACTGGTGTTACTGGCCCTGGTTACTGGTGTTACTGGCCTTGGTTGCTGGTATTACTGGCCCTGGTTACTGGTGTTACTGGCCTTGGTTGCTGGTATTACTGGCCCTGGTTACTGGTGTTACTGGCCTTGGTTGCTGGTATTACTGGCCCTGGTTTCTGGTGTTACTGGTCCTGATTACTGGTGTCACTGGCCCTGGTTACTGGTGTTACTGACCTTGGTTACTGGTGTTACTGGCCTTGGTTACTGGTGTTACTGGTCTTGATTACTGGTGTTACTGGCCTTGGTTACTGGTGTTACTGGCCTTGGTTACTGGTGTTACTGGTTCTGATTACTGGTGTTACTGGCCATGATTAATGGTGTTACTGACCTTGGTTACTGGTGTTACTGGGCTTGGTTACTGGTATTACTGGTCCTGATTACTGGTGTTACTGGCCTTGGTTACTGGTGTTACTGGCCTTAGTTACTGGTGTTACTGGTCCTGATTACTGGTGTTACTGGCCATGATTACTGGTGTTACTGGCCTTGGTTACTGATGTTACTGGCCTTGGTTACTGGTTTTACTGGCCATGATTACTGGTGCTACTGGCCCTGGTTACTGGTGTTACTGGCCCTGATTACTGGTGTTACTGGTCCTGATTACTGGTGTTACTGGCCATGATTACTGGTGTTACTGGCCTTGGTTACTGGTGTTACTGGTCCTGATTACTGGTGTTACTGGCCATGATTACTGGTGTTACTGGCCGTGGTTACTGGTGTTACTGGCCGTGGTTACTGGTGTTACTGGCCTTGGTTACTGGTGTTACTGGCCTTTGTTACTGATGTTCCTGCCTTGATTACTGGTGTTACTGGCCGTGGTTACTGGTGCTACTGGCCGTGGTTACTGGTGTTACTGGTCCTGATTACTGGGGTTACTGGCCATGATTACTGGTGTTACTGGACTTGGTTACTGGTCCTGATTACTGGTGTTACTGGCCATGATTACTGGTGTTACTGGCCTTGGTTACTGGTGTTACTGGCCATGATTACTGGTGTTACTGGCCTTGGTTACTGGTGTTATTGGCCCTGATTACTGGTGTTACTGGCCCTGATTACTGGTGTTACTGGCCCTGATTACTGGTGCTACTGGCCCAGATTATTAGTGTTACTGGTCCTGATTACTGGTGTTACTGGCCATGATTACTGGTGTTACTGGCCCTGATTACTGGTGTTACTGGCCCTGATTACTGGTGTTACTGGCCCTGGTTACTGGTGTTACTGGCCTTGGTTACTGGTGTTACTGGCCCTGATTACTGGTGTTACTGGCCATGATTACTGGTGTTACTGGCCCTGGTTACTGGTGTTACTGGTCCTGATTACTGGTGTTACTGGCCATGATTACTGGTGTTACTGGCCTTGGTTACTGGTGTTACTGGCCATGATTACTGGTGTTACTGGCCATGATTACTGGTGTTACTGGCCCTGATTACTGGTGTTACTGGCCCTGATTACTGGTGTTACTGGCCCTGGTTACTGGTGTTACTGGCCCTGGTTACTGGTGTTACTGGCCCTGGTTACTGGTGTTACTGGCCCTGGTTACTGGTGTTACTGGCCCTGGTTACTGGTGTTACTGGCCCTGACTACTTGTGTTACTGGCCATGGTTACTGGTGTTACTGGCCCTGGTTACTGGTGTTACTGGCCCTGGTTACTGGTGTTACTGGCCCTGGTTACTGGTGTTACTGGCCCTGGTTACTGGTGTTACTGGCCCTGGTTACTGGTGTTACTGGCCCTGGTTACTGATGTTACTGGCCCTGGTTACTGATGTTACTCACCCTGGTTACTGGTGTTACTCACCCTGGTTACTGGTGTTACTCACCCTGGTTACTGGTGTTACTCATCCTGGTTACTGGTGTTACTCACCCTGGTTACTGGTGTTACTCACCCTGGTTACTGGTGTTACTCACCCTGGTTACTGGTGTTACTCACCCTGGTTACTGGTGTTACTCACCCTGGTTACTGGTGTTACTGGCCTTGGTTACTGGTGTTACTGGCCCTGGTTACTGGTGTTACCTTGGTTACTGGTGTTACTCACCCTGGTTACTGGTGTTACTCACCCTGGTTACTGGTGTTACTGGCCTTGGTT
>NC_091346.1:20312034-20324534 GCF_038502225.1 Cherax quadricarinatus
GTCTGTCTGTCTCTCTAACTGTCGGTCTGTCTCTAACTGTCTGTCTGCCTCTCTAACTGTCTATGTCTGTCTGTCTCTCTAACTGTCTATGTCTGTCTGCCTCTCTAACTGTCTATGTCTGTCTGCCTCTCTAACTGTCTCTCTCTTTGTCTATCTCTCTGTCTGTATGTCTCTGTCTGTCTCTGTCTGTCTGTCTCTCTGTCTTCTGTCTCTCTGTCTGTCTGTCTCTCTAACTGTCTGTCTCTCTTACTGTCTGTCTGCTTCTCTAACTTGGTAACTGTCTGATTCAATCTCCGCTTCTTTGGTTAAACTGTCTGTCTACATGTTTCAATGTCTACTTGTCTAATTAAATATTTGTCTTATTAACTGTCTCTTTGACTAACTCACTGTCTGTATGTCTCACTGTCTATATGTCTCATTGTCTGTCTCACTGTTTGTACGTCAGTCTGTCAAAGTCTTTACCTGTCTATCTGAAGGAATGCCTCCTGTCTGTCTGTCTGTCTGTCTGTCTGTCTGTCTGTCTGTCTGTCTGTTTGTCTGTCTGTCTGTCTCCTTTACTCAGACTCCTTGCTCACGGAGCAAGGAGAGAGTGGACGTGGTAGCGACCAGTGAAGAGGGGGAGCCCAGGAGCTGTGAATCGACCCTGCAACCACAACTACGTGAGTACACACACACGTCAAGAAATTAGAGAAAGTGCAAAGGTTTGCAACAAGACTAGTCCCAGAGCTAAGGGAATTTTCCTACGAAGAAAGGTTAAGGGAAATTGGCCTGACGACACTGGAGGACAAGAGGGTCAGGGGAGACATGATAACAACATATAAAATACTGCGAGGAATTGACGAGGTGGACAAAGGATGTTCCAGAGATGGGACACAGAAACAAGGGGTCACAGTTGGAAGTTGAAGATCCCTAAGAGTCAAAGGGATGTTAGGAAGTATTTCTTCAGTCATCTAGTTGTCAGGAAGTGGAATATCCTAGAAAGCGACGTAGTGGAGGCAGGAAGCATACAAGGTTTGATAAAGCTCATGGAGCAGGGAGAGAGAGGACCTAGTAGCAATCAGTGAAGAGGAGGGGCCAGGAGCTATGAGTCGACCCCTGCAGCTGCAAATAGGTGAGTACGCTTCCCACCTCAGGCAAGCTGGCCATTTTTCCCTTGAATCCCTTGACAAATGTTACCCCAGAATACATTCCAACAGCAAGTCAAATCCGAACCACCAATTGACTCCTCTCACTCCGTTCTAACACGCCAACCATCCAAGATAACAGTGAGATAACAATAACAACAATAAGATAACACATTATGTACACAATCAAAGGTGAGTCTATGGCCGGGTCGCACAATACCTCGGAAATAACAAAAACACAGGTTTAATCCGAGGAAGAGGATAGATGGCACCAATTCCTTGGATTAAGAGCCCTTAAGCAGCACCTAGGGCTCCTTCCCTAGATGGTTGCAGCTCCCAGGACCCAACATTAGGGCAGCTGGGTGAGGGACCCAAACAACTCACGTTTTACGAGCGTGAGAGGAAGAATATAACGACCCTGGGGGAGGCAGGGAAAACAACGACCCCCAGGGGTCACCAGGGGGTAGAACGACCCCAAGGGTCACCATGGGCAAGACGACCCCCAGGGTTCACCATGGGGTAGGACGACCCCAGGGGTCACCTGAGGTACGACGACCCCCAAGTGTCACTAGGGATAGGACGACCCCAGGGGTCAACAGGGGTAGGACTACCTCCCTCTGGGGAGACGGTTGGGGAAAGGGAGCAGCTAAACTGGGGAAAATAGGGTTAACTTTACCTTAAGGTGTGCGTACTCCTACCCCACGTGTGGGTAGTCCTACATCATGTGTAGACAGTCCTATCTCAGGTATAGGCAGTCCTAACCCAGGTGTGGGCAGTCCTACCCCAGGTGTGGACAGTCCTACCCCAGGTGTGGGCAGTCCTACCCCAGGTGTGGACAGTCCTACCCCAGGTGTGGGCAGTCCTACCCCAGGTGTGGACAGTCCTACCCCAGGTGTGGACAGTCCTACCCCAGGTGTGGGCAGTACTATCCCAGGTGTAGACAGTCCTACCCCAGGTGTGGACAGTCCTACCCCAGGTGTGAACAGTCCTACCCCAGGTGTGAGCAGTCCTAACCCAGGTGTGAGCAGTCCTACCCCAGGTGTGAACAGTCCTACCCCAGGTGTGAGCAGTTCTACCCCAGGTGTGAGCAGTCTTAAACCAGGTGTGAACAGTCCTACCCCAGGTGTAGGAAGTCCCTCCCCAGGTGTAGGCAGTAATACCCCAAGTGTGAGCAGTCCTACCCCAGATGTGGGCAGTCCTAACCCAGGTGTGAGCAGTCCTACCCCAGATGTGGGCAGTCCTACCCCAGGTGTGAGCAGTCCTACCCCAGATATGAGCAGTCCTACTCAAGGTGTGAGCAGTCCTACCCCAGATGTGGGCAGTCCTACCCCAGGTGTCAGCAGTCCTACCCCAGGTGTCAGCAGTCCTACCCCAGGTGTGGTGGCAGTCCTAAACCAGGTGTGGACAGTCCTAACCCAGGTGTGAGCAGTCCTACCCCAGGAATGAGCAGTCCTACCCCAGGTGTGAGCAGTCCTACCCCAGGTGTGAGCAGTCCTACCCAAGGTGAGGCTGTCCTGCACAGGTGTGGGCAGTCCTACCCCAGGTATGAAAAGTCCTACCCAAGGTCTGGGCAGTCCTACCCAGGTGAGGGCAGTCCTACCCCAGGTGTGGATAGTCCTACCCCAGGTGTGGGCAGTCCTACCCCAGGTGTGAGCATTCCTACTCCAGGTGTGGGTGTGAGCATTCCTACTCCAGGTGTAGGTGTGAGCAGTCTTACCCAGGTGTGAGCAGTCCTACCCCAGGTGTGAGCAGTCCTACCCCAGGTGAGGCAGTCCTACCCCAGGTGACAGCAGTCCTACCCCAGGTGAGGCAATCCTACCCCAGGTGTGGGCAGTGCTACCCCAGGTGTGGGCAGTCCTTCCCCAGGTGTGGACAGTCCTACCCCAGGTGTGTGTGAGCAGTCCTACCCCAGGTGTGGGCAGTCCTACCCCAGGTGTGAGCAGTCCTATCCAGGTGTTGGCAATCTTACCCCAGGTGTGGCAGTCCTACACCAGGTGTGGGCAGTCCTACCCCAGGTGTGGGCAGTCCTACCCCAGGTGTGGGCAGTCCTTTCCCAGGTGTGGGCAGTCCTACCCCAGGTGTGAGCAGGCCTTCCCCAGGTGTATGCAGTCCTACCCCAGGTGTAGGCAGTCCTACACCAGGTGTGGGCAGTCCTACCCCAGGTGTGAGCAGTCCTACCCCAGGTGTGACCAGTCCTACCCTAGGTGTGGACAGTCCTACCCCAGGTGAGAGCAGTCGTACCCAGGTTTGGGCAGTCTTACCCCAGGTGTTGGAGTGAACAGTCTTACCCAGGTGTGAGCAGTCCTACCCCAGGTGTGAGCAGTATTACCCTAGGTGTGAGCAGTCCTACCCTAGGTGTGGACAGTCCTCCCCCAGGTGTGGACAGTCCTACCCAGGTGTGAGCAGTCCTACCCAGGTGTGAGCAGTCCTACTCCAGGTGTAAGCAGTCTTACCCAGGTGTGAGCAGTCCTACCCAGGCGTGAGCAGTCCTAACCCAGGTGTGAGCAATCTTACCCCAGGTGTGAGCAGTCATACCCCAGGTGTGGGTAGTCCTTCCCCAGATGTGGACAGTCCTACCCCAGGTGTGGGCAGTCCTACCCCAGGTCTGGGCAGTCCTACCCCACGTGTGGACAGTCCTACCCCAGACTTTGGCAGTCCTACCCCAGGTGTGGGCAGTCCTACCCCAGGTGTGGGCAGTCCTACTCCAGGTGTGGGCAGTCCAATCCCAGGTGTGGACAGTCCTACCCCAGGTGTGGGTAGTCCTACCCCAGGTGTGGACGGTTCTACTCCAGGTGTCGGCAGTCCTACACCAGGTGTGGACAGTCCTACCCCAGGTGTGGGCAGTCCTACCCCAGTTGTGGGCAGTCCTACCCAGGTGTGAGCAGTCCTACCCCAGGTGTGGGCAGTCCTACCCAGGTGTGAGCAGTCCTACCCCAGGTGTGGACAGTCCTACCCCAGGTGTGGGCAGTCCTACCCCAGGTGTGGGCAGTCCTACCCAGGTGTGAGCAGTCCTACCCCAGGTGTGGGCAGTCCTACCCCAGGTGTGAGCAGTCCTACCCCAGGTGTGGGTGTGAGCAGTCTTACCCAGGTGTTAGCCGTCCTACCCCAGGTGTGAGCAATCCTACCCCAGGTGTGAGCAGTCATACACCAGGTGTGAGCATACCTACCCCAGGTGTGAGCAGTCGTACCCAAGTGTGGACAGTCCTACCCAAGGTGTGAGCAGTCCTACCGAGGTGTGAGCAGACCTACCCCAGGTGTGAGCAGTCCTACCCAGGTGTGGACAGTCCTAACCCAGGTGTGAGCAGTCCTACCCCAGGTGTGGACAGTCCTACCCTAGGTGTGGACAGTCCTACCCCAGGTGTGGGCAGTCCTACCCCAGGTGTGGACAGTCCTACCCCAGGTGTGAGCAGTCCTACCCCAGGTGAGGACATTCCTACCCCAGGTGTGAGCAGTCCTACCCCAGGTGTGAGCAGTCGTACCCCAGGCGTGGACAGTCCTACCCTAGGTGTAAGCAGTCCTACCCCAGGTGAGGACAGTCCTACCCGATGTGTGAGCAGTCCTACCCCAGGTGTGAGCAGTCCTACCCCAGGTATGAGCAGTCCTAAACCAGCTGTGAGCAGTCCTACCCCAGGTGTGAGCAATCCTACCCCAGGTGTGAGCAGTCCTACCCCAGGCGAGGAAAGTCCTACCCCAGGTGTGAGCAGTCCTACCCCAGGTGAGGAAAGTCCTACCCCAGGTGTGAGCAGTCCTACCCCAGGTATGAGCTGTCCTAAACCAGGTGTGAGCAGTCCTACCCCAGGTGTGGACAGTCCTACCCCAGGTGTGAGCAGTCCTACCCCAGGTGAGGACAGTCCTACCCCAGGTGAGGACAGTCCTACCCCAGGTGTGGACAGTCCTACCCCAGGTGAGGACAGTCCTGCCCCAGGTGTTTACAGTCCTACCCCAGGTGAGGACAGTCCTACCCCAGGTGAGGACAGTCCTACCCCAGGTGAGGGCAGTCCTACCCCAGGTGTGGACAGTCCTACCCCAGGTGAGGACAGTCCTACCCCAGGTGAGGGCAGTCCTACCCCAGGTGAGGACAGTCTTACCCCAGGTGAGGACAGTCCTACCCCAGGTGAGGACAGTCCTACCCCAGGTGAGGGCATTCCTACCCCAGGTGTGGACAGTCCTACCCCAGGTGAGGACAGTCCTACCCAGGTGAGGACAGTCCTACCCCAGGTGTGGACAGTCCTACGCCAGGTGAGAATAGGTCTTCCCGAGGTGTGGACAGTCCTACCCCAGGTGAGGACAGTCCTACCCCAGGTGAGGACAGTCCTACCCCAGGTGAGGACAGTCCTACCCCAGGTGAGGACAGTCCTACCCCAGGTGAGGACAGTCCTACCCCAGGTGAGGACAGTCCTACCCCAGGTGAGGGCATTCCTACCCCAGGTGTGGACAGTCCTACCCCAGGTGAGGACAGTCCTACCCAGGTGAGGACAGTCCTACCCGAGGTGTGGACAGTCCTACGCCAGGTGAGAACAGGTCTTCCCGAGGTGTGGACAGTCCTACCCCAGGAGAGGACAGTCTTACCCCAGGTGAGGACAGTCCTACCCCAGGTGTGGACAGTCCTACCCCAGGTGTGGACAGTCCTACCCCAGGTGAGGACAGTCCTACCCCAGGTGAGAACAGTCCTACCCCAAGTGAGGACAGTCCTACCCCAGGTGAGGACAGTCCTACCCCAGGTGTGGACAGTCCTACCCCAGGTGAGAACAGTGCTACCCCAGGTGTTTGCAGTCCTACTCCAGGTGAGGACAGTCCTACCCCAGGTGTGGACAGTCCTACCCCAGGTGAGGACAGTCCTACCCCAGGTGAGGACAGTCCTACCCCAGGTGAGGGCAGTCCTACCCCAGGTGAGGACAGTCCTACCACAGGTGAGGACAGTCCTACCTCAGGTGAGGACAGTCCTACCCCAGGTGAGGACAGTCCTACCCCAGGTGAGGACAGTCCTACCCCAGGTGAGGACAGTCCTACCCCAGGTGTGGACAGTCCTACCCCAGGTGAGGACAGTCCTACCCAGGTGAGGACAGTCCTACCCGAGGTGTGGACAGTCCTACCCCAGGTGAGGACAGTCCTACCCAGGTGAGGAGAGTCCTACCCAGGTGAGAACAGTCCTACCCCAGGTGTGGACAGTCCTACCCCACGTGAGGACAGTCCTACCCCAGGTGAGGACAGTCCTACCCCAGGTGAGGATAGTCCTCCCCCAGGTGAGGACAGTTCTACCCCAGGTGAGGACAGTCCTACCCCAGGTGTGGACAGTCCTACCCCAGGTGAAGACAGTCTTACCTCAGGTGAGGACAGTCCTACCCGAGGTGTGGACAGTCCTACCCCAGGTGAGGACAGTCCTACCCCAGGTGAGGACAGTCCTACCCCAGGTGAAGACAATCCTACCCCAGGTGAGGACAGTCCTACCCAGGTGAGGACAGTCCTACCCCAGGTGTGGACAGTCCTACCCCAGGTGTGGACAGTCCTACCCCAGGTGAGGACAATCCTACCCCAGGTGAGGACAGTCCTACCCAGGTGAGGACAGTCCTACCCCAGGTGAGGACAGTCCTACCCCAGGTGAGGACAGTCCTACCCCAGGTGAGGACAATCCTACCCCAGGTGAGGACAGTCTTACCCAGGTGAGGACAGTCCTACCCCAGGTGAGGACAGTCCTACCCCAGGTGAGGACAGTCCTACCCCAGGTGAGGACAGTCCTACCCCAGGTGAGGACAGTCCTACCCCAGGTGAGGACAGTCCTACCCCAGGTGTGGACAGTCCTACCCCAGGTGTGGACAGTCCTACCCCAGGTGAGGACAGTCCTACCCCAGGTGAGGACAGTCCTACCCCAGGTGAGGACAGTCCTACCCCAGGTGAGGACAGTCCTACCCCAGGTGAGGACAGTACTACCCCAGGTGAGAACAGTCCTACCCCAGGTGAGGACAGTACTACCCCAGGTGAGAACAGTCCTACCCCAGGTGAGGACAGTACTACCCCAGGTGAGGACAGTCCTACCCCAGGTGAGGACAGTACTACCCCAGGTGAGGACAGTGCTACCCCAGGTGAGGACAGTCCTACCCCAGGTGAGGACAGTACTACCCCAGGTGAGGACAGTCCTACCCCAGGTGAGGACAGTCCTACCCCAGGTGAGGACAGTCCTACCCCAGGTGAGGACAGTACTACCCCAGGTGAGGACAGTACTACCCCAGGTGAGGACAGTACTACCCCAGGTGAGGACAGTACTACCCCAGGTGAGGACAGTACTACCCCAGGTGAGGACAGTACTACCCCAGGTGAGGACAGTACTACCCCAGGTGAGGACAGTACTACCCCAGGTGAGGACAGTACTACCCCAGGTGAGGACAGTACTACCCCAGGTGAGGACAGTACTACCCCAGGTGAGGACAGTACTACCCCAGGTGAGGACAGTACTACCCCAGGTGAGGACAGTACTACCCCAGGTGAGGACAGTACTACCCCAGGTGAGGACAGTACTACCCCAGGTGAGGACAGTACTACCCCAGGTGAGGACAGTACTACCCCAGGTGAGGACAGTCCTACCCCAGGTGAGGACAGTACTACCCCAGGTGAGGGCAGTCCTACCCCAGGTGAGGACAGTCCTACCCCAGGTGAGGACAGTACTACCCCAGGTGAGGACAGTACTACCCCAGGTGAGGACAGTCCTACCCCAGGTGAGGACAATACTACCCCAGGTGAGGACAGTCCTACCCCAGGTGAGGACAGTACTACCCCAGGTGAGGACAGTACTACCCCAGGTGAGGACAGTCCTACCCCAGGTGAGGACAGTCCTACCCCAGGTGAGGACAGTACTACCCCAGGTGAGGACAGTCCTACCCCAGGTGAGGACAGTACTACCCCAGGTGAGGACAGTCCTACCCCAGGTGAGGACAGTACTACCCCAGGTGAGGGCAGTCCTACCCCAGGTGAGGACAGTCCTACCCCAGGTGAGGACAGTACTACCCCAGGTGAGGACAGCCCTACCCCAGGTGAGGACAATACTACCCCAGGTGAGGACAGTACTACCCCAGGTGAGGACAGTACTACCCCAGGTGAGGACAGTACTACCCCAGGTGAGGACAGTACTACCCCAGGTGAGGACAGTAATGTTAGAAGTGATCTTGGAAAGGCGACACAGTTAGTGGATTAGAATTTCGACGGGACACTTTGTTGATTTATCCTAAGATAACTCTAGGATAATCTAGGATAACTCTAGGATAATCTAGGATAACTTGAGGATAATCTTGGATAATTCTAGGATAATCTAAGATATCCGTTGGATAATTCTGAGATATTGTAGGATAACCCTGGAATAATTTATGATAATTCAGATATTGTGGGTACATTATAAAGATATATCCTTGGATAACCTAGAATAATCTTGGATAACCTAGAATAATCTTGGATAACCTAGAATAATCTTGGATAACCTAGGATAATCTTGGATAACCTAGGATAATCTTGGATAACCCACGATAATCGAGATGTTGCAGACTTATAATAACATAAGGGGCGCTGTAGCAGGGATAACTAGCTAAGATAACATAAGATAGCCTAGTTAAGTGGCAGGGTGTGACATGTCACCTTGGAGGGTCTTACCTCAGTAGTGACCTGGAGGTCAGTGGGTGTGGCTTTAGGTCATGTCAAACACTACCGAGGTGATCCACGGACGTGGTCACCTCACCAACGTCATGTTCTACACGCTACAACACATGCACTAATTTTTACAATGGAGGAAAAAAATGGATTTTTGTATATAAATAGCTTTCGTTGGGTGTGGGGGTGTGGGCGGCTTGGTTTTCCGCCCACGGCTGCTCCTACATCTTGCCGTCCCCTGGGCCTATCCGAACTCCAGTGATGGCCAAGTTGGCAAGTACTGCTGCAACAACATGCAAGGAACCTATAGTGACATAAAAACTGACGGTGACGACAACGAAATGGACTAAATATGACAAAAGAGGGACTGGCATTCAAGTACCAGACCTGCTGTTGCCAGACGTGAACCAGACATGAGACGTTTTCCACTACAGTGAAATAACTGACCTACAAATCAACTGCACCAGTGTTTAACGGGAAGACAACATGGCAGAAAACCTGATCAACTAAATCTCCAAGGAAATGACAGGTCTGTAGGACTTTTTTCGTCAGTACCAAACGAGGGAAAGATTTGAGCCTTTAAACATGGCTGACCGGCATTCAAACAGCCGCTACTGCCAGACGTACAACTAGCGAAGTGAAATTCTCATCTTTACTGACGTTCATCTGTTGACAGTAGCATCATATCTGTACCACCATCATATCACCTGTACCAGTGCTAACGAGAGGGAAACACAGGAGACATCGTCAAATCAACAGTATAAAACTCCAAGGTATAGGACGGTTATCCCTCAGTGACAGTCTTGGGAAAGAAGTGAATAGTTAAATAGTCAAGGTTAATGTTTTAGTAGCTGACCTATATTCAGCTGACCAGTGTACAGTGAGAGAATCATAGCAGAAAAAGCCAAATATATCTATAAACTCAAGGAAAGTCAGGTGGTGTTACTCCCCTCAGTGTTTTAAAAATGGTTGAGTCAGCAAAACAGGTCAGGAGACAACAACACGACACAACCCCCGATAAATGGAATTGAGGGGGATTTGGAAGGATAAAACCATGGATTAAACCTTTCTGGTCTACCAGAATGGAAAGGAGTTAGAAGTTAATTGGTGAAGCCAGACTGTGAAGTGAGGTGGGTAGGGGAGGGTGAATAAGGGGTTAAATGTAAGGGTGTTGTGAAGTTAAGGGAAAAGTGAGCAGTGAAGATGGTTTCTGAAGAGGAAATTTTACTAGTAATGCAGTGGTGATTGCTAAAGCAGATACTAAGTGTACTAGGGACTGGAAAAGAGAAATAAATATTATTGTATATGAGTAAAAGAGCGAAGAGTGAAAATGGCAGGCATTAGGGGGGTACAGGCTGGCATAATTATATTTATATTTCTTCTTCAATTCCATGAAGAAAGAAATCAGTCATGGGGGTTGGAAAAGGTGAATGGAGTAACAGCGCCCTGGACAGTAAAAGCCCAACAGTTGCCATCCTACCAGAAAAGTAAACCTCACTATCGCCGCAAGGTATGGCAACACCGCATACCTAAACAGAAACAGTGGCACACAGCTCTTATTGTAGCGCTCTTAAGTGGTGATATCCAAATTAATCCAGGACCTCAAACTATTGTGCAGAGGCAAAACAGACAGATAAATGACGGCAATAATGACGGTCTAGTAGCTAGGAATGATAACCTTAACTCCATATGTAATGCATACATAGGTCAGTGTGAGACAATACAGCCATTATTATCTCAAACACTACCAAACAGGTGCATACACTGTACTAAAGTACGCATGAAAAACAGAAAAGGCACCTTATGTAAAATGTGTAAGGGGTGGGTGCATGATGGATGTATGTACAATTATAGCAACGGTGCCAGAATTCATTTTGTGTGTAACAAATGCACTTTGGCACAGTTACCCTTTAGCAGTGATGACATTGATTTACCAAATTTTAATACAAATGACCCATTACCATATATTGATGATTATGATTGTTTTATGAAAACAGGCCTTCACTTTATTCATGTCAATGCAAGATCACTTCTTCCTAAATTGGCAGAGATTAGGATTCTAGCTAACAAAATTAGGGCGGCAGTTATAACCATCTCTGAATCTTGGTTGGATGATACGGTGACTGACGACGAGGTCAAAATAGATGGTTACAATATAAAACGCTTAGATAGGAACAGAAAGGGTGGTGGAGTATGTGCCTACATTAGAAATGACTTAGCTTACAACCCAAGACCTGATTTAAATAACAATAAACTGGAGATTCTATGGTTTGAAGTGCTGCTTCCTAAGACCAAACCCATCTTAGTAGGAACTAGTTACCGCCCTCCTACCCAGGACCAGTTCTTAGAAGACTTTTCCAGAGTCTTGTCCGGAGTTGAAAACAATTGCGAGACAATAATACTGGGCGACTTCAATATCTGTTTTCAGCAGCAAAATAACGGGCTATGCAAAAGGTATAAGCAAATTCTAGGATTAAATAGTTACACTCAACTTATTAATACTCCAACCCGGATCACACAGTTCTCAGCCACCCTAATTGACCACATACTTTGTAACCGCTCTGAGAACATTAGTCAGTCAGGCGTCATTACCACAGGTCTTAGTGATCATTTCATCATTTACTGCACCTGGAAAATAACTAGGGATAGGATAGGCCTACACAGGACAATAAAAATGAGGTCAACTAGAAACTACAGTAAAGAAACACTGGTAAATAGGCTACACAATTGTGACTGGACAGAGATAACAAGTTGCACGGACGTAAACGATGCCTGGGAAAAATTCAAAACAATGTTCACTACCATCCTTGATAATATTGCACCAGTTAAAGAGGTTAGGATTAAACGAAGAACTGAACCCTGGATGAATACTGAGATATTAGATAATATGAAATTCAGAGACCAGCTGCTAAAAAGATTTAAAGCAAACAGACAGGATATTGCAGCACTAAATGAATTCCAAAGGGTGAGGAACAGAGTACAGAGACTTATAAAAGGAGCAAAGGCAAAGCACTACTGCTCAAAAATTGAAGAGTATAAGCATAACCCCAGAAAGCTCTGGCAACAACTAAAACAGTTGGGGTATAGCCATAAGCCAGTAGATAGGTCTAACATAGTACTCACTATCGATAATGAGGTATGCCACGAAACATCTAAGGTGGCAAATTGCTTTAATTCCTACTACACATCTGTTGCATCAACACTAGTAAGTAAACTACCAGCTGCATCAAATACCTTTAACACAGACTCTGATAAGTTTCAAACATACTATACCAATAAAGGGGTAACCCCAAACAGTTGTCAACTAGTAAGTGTATCTCATGACTTTATTCAAAAAGAACTAAGCAGGTTAAACCCAACTAAGAGCACAGGCCCTGATAACATCCCGTCTAAGTTCCTAAAAGATGGTGCTTCTGAACTGTCAATCCCTATTGCTCACATAATAAATCTATCAATCACCACTAATACAGTACCAGAGGGGTTCAAGGAGGCCAGAGTCACTCCTATCTTCAAGAAAAATAGTAGGTCTGATGTAAGCAACTATAGGCCTGTTAGTATACTCAGTATAATATCTAAAATTCTAGAGAGGGCGGTGTATTCTCAAGTAGTTAAGTACCTTAATGACAACAACATTCTCCATAGCTATCAATCGGGCTTTAGAAGATCCTACTCAACCGACACCTCCCTTATTAATCTGATGGATTACCTGAGAACTGAAATGTCAAAGGGGAACCTCATAGGCAT
>NC_091346.1:20329534-20362034 GCF_038502225.1 Cherax quadricarinatus
GGATGCTTCAGTTAGTACTGGGATGCTTCAGTTAGTGCTTGATGCTTTAGTTAGTGCAGTTAGTGCTGGGATGCTTCAGTTAGTATGCTTCAGTTAGTACTGGTATGCTTCAGTTAGTACTGGGATGCTTCAGTTAGTGCTGGATGCTTCAGTTAGCGCTGGATGCTTCAGTTAGCGCTGGATGCTTCAGTTAGTACTGGAATGCTTCAGTTAGTGCTGGGATGCTTCAGTTAGTGCTGGGATGCTTCAGTTAGTACTGGGATGCTTCAGTTAGTGCTGGGATGCTTCAGTTAGTACTGGGATGCTTCAGTTAGTGCTGGGATGCTTCAGTTAGTGCTGGGATGCTTCAGTTAGTGCTGGATGCTTCAGTTAGTGCTGGATGCTTCAGTTAGTGCTGGATACTCCAGTTAGTACTGGAATGCTTCAGTTAGCGCTGGATGCTTCAGTTAGTACTGGAATGCTTCAGTTAGTGCTGGATGCTTCAGTTAGTGCTGGATCCTTCAGTTAGTGCTGGAATGCTTCAGTTAGTGCTGGATGCTTCAGTTAGTGCTGGGATGCTTCAGTTAGTGCTAGGATGCTTCAGTTAGTGCTGGGATGCTTCAGTTAGTGCTGGGATGCTTCAGTTAGTGCTGGATGCTTCAGTTAGTGCTGGATGCTTCAGTTAGTGCTGGATGCTTCAATTAGTGCTGGGATGCTTCAGTTAGTGCTGGATGCTTCAGTTAGTA
The DNA here is from genome assembly GCF_038502225.1 of Cherax quadricarinatus. Taxonomy (NCBI): domain Eukaryota; kingdom Metazoa; phylum Arthropoda; class Malacostraca; order Decapoda; family Parastacidae; genus Cherax; species Cherax quadricarinatus. The sequence continues at coordinate 20,330,260 of NC_091346.1, forward strand.
CTGGATGCTTCAGTTAGTGCTACTATGCTTCAGTTAGTGCTGGGATGCTTCAGTTAGTGCTGGATGCTTCAGTTAGTGCTGGGATGCTTCAGTTAGTGCTGGATGCTTCAGTTAGTGCTAGGATGCATCAGTTAGTGCTGGATGATTCAGTTAGTGCTGGATGCTTCAGTTAGTGCTGGATGATTCAGTTAGTGCTGGATGCTTCAGTTAGTGCCGGATGCTTCAGTTAGTGCTAGGATGCTTCAGTTAGTGCTGGGATGCTTCAGTTAGAGATGGGATGCTTCAGTTAGTGCTGTGATGCTTCAGTTAGTGCTGGGATGCTTCAGTTAGTGCTAGGATGCTTCAGTTAGTGCTGGGATGCTTCAGTTAGTGCTGGGATGCTTCAGTTAGTGCTAGGATGCTTCAGTTAGTGCTGGGATGCTTCAGTTAGTGCTGGGATGCTTCAGTTAGTGCTGGGATGCTTCAGTTAGTGCTGGGATGCTTCAGTTAGTGCTGGGATGCTTCAGTTAGTGCTGGGATGCTTCAGTTAGTGCTGGGATGCTTCAGTTAGTGCTGGGATGCTTCAGTTAGTGCTGGGATGCTTCAGTTAGTGCTGGGATGCTTCAGTTAGTGCTGGGATGCTTCAGTTAGTGCTAGGATGCTTCAGTTAGTGCTGGGATGCTTCAGTTAGTGCTGGGATGCTTCAGTTAGTGCTGGGATGCTTCAGTTAGTGCTGGGATGCTTCAGTTAGTGCTGGGATGCTTCAGTTAGTGCTGGGATGCTTCAGTTAGTGCTGGGATGCTTCAGTTAGTGCTAGGATGCTTCAGTTAGTGCTGGATGCTTCAGTTAGTGCTGGAATGCTTCAGTTAGTGCTGGGATGCTTCAGTTAGTGCTGGGATGCTTCAGTTAGTCCTTGATGCTTCAGTTAGTGCTGGGATGCTTCAGTTAGTGCTGGGATGCTTCAGTTAGTGCTGGGATGCTTCAGTTAGTGCTGGGATGCTTCAGTTAGTGCTGGGATGCTTCAGTTAGTGCTAGGATGCTTCAGTTAGTGCTGGGATGCTTCAGTTAGTGCTGGGATGCTTCAGTAAGTACTGGGATGCTTCAGTTATTGCTGGGATGCTTCAGTTAGTGCTGGGATACTTCAGTTAGTGCTAGGATGCTTCACTTAGTGCTGGGATGCTTCAGTTAGTGCTGGGATGCTTCAGTTAGTGATAGGATGCTTCAGTTAGTGCTGGGATGCTTCAGTTAGTGCTGGATCCTTCAGTTAGTGCTACTGTGATGCTTCAGTTAGTGCTAGGATGCTTCAGTTAGTGCTTCACTTAGTGCTGGGATGCTTCAGTTAGTGCTGGGATGCTTCAGTTAGTGATAGGATGCTTCAGTTAGTGCTGGGATGCTTCAGTTAGTGCTGGATCCTTCAGTTAGTGCTGGAATGCTTCAGTTAGTGCTAGGATGCATCAGTTAGTGCTGGATGCTTCAGTTAGTGCTGGATGCTTCAGTTAGTGCTAGGATGCTTCAGTTAGTGCTGGGATGCTTCAGTTAGTGCTGGGATGCTTCAGTTAGTGCTGGATGCTTCAGTTAGTACTGGATGCTTCAGTTAGTGCTGGATGCTTCAGTTAGTGCCAGGATGCTTCAGTTAGTGCTGGATGCTTCAGTTAGTGCTGGGATGCTTCAGTTAGTGCTGGGATGCTTCAGTTAGTGCTGGGATGCTTCAGTTAGTGCTGGGATGCTTCAGTTAGTGCTGGGATGCTTCAGTTAGTGCTGGGATGCTTCAGTTAGTGCTGGGATGCTTCAGTTAGTGCTGGGATGTTAGTGCTCAGTTAGTGCTAGGATGCTTCAGTTAGTGCTGGGATGCTTCAGTTAGTGCTGGGATGCTTCAGTTAGTGCTGGATGCTTCAGTTAGTGCTGGGATGCTTCAGTTAGTGCTAGGATGCTTCAGTTAGTGCTGGATGCTTCAGTTAGTGCTGGATGATTCAGTTAGTACTGGGATGCTTCAGTTAGTGCTGGATGCTTCAGTTAGTGCTGGGATGCTTCAGTTAGTGCTGGGATGTCTCATTTAGTGCTGGGTGATTAAGTTAGTGCTGGATGATTCAGTTAGTACTGGGATGCTTCAGTTAGTGCTGGGATGCTTCAGTTAGTGCTGGGATGCTTCAGTTAGTGCTGGATGATTCAGTTAGTGCTAGGATGCTTCAGTTAGTGCTGGGATGCTTCAGTTAGTGCTGGATGATTCAGTTAGTGCTAGGATGCTTCAGTTAGTGCTGGGATGCTTCAGTTAGTGCTAGGATGCTTCAGTTAGTGCTGGGATGCTTCAGTTAGAGATGGGATGCTTCAGTTAGTGCTGTGATGCTTCAGTTAGTGCTGGGATGCTTCATTTAGTACTGGATGCTCCAGTTAGTACCGGAATGCTTCAGTTAGTGCTGGATGCTTCAGTTAGTGCTGCGATGCTTTAGTTAGTGCTGGGATGCTTCAGTTAGTGCTGGGATGCTTCAGTTAGTACTGGAATGCTTCAGTTAGTGCTTGATGCTTTAGTTAGTGCTAGAATGCTTCAGTTAGTGCTGGGATGCTTCAGTTAGTGCTGGGATGCTTCAGTTAGTGCTGGGATGCTTCAGTTAGTGCTGGGATGCTTCAGTTAGTGCTGGGATGCTTCAGTTAGTACTGGAATGCTTCAGTTAGTGCTTGATGCTTTAGTTAGTGCTAGAATGCTTCAGTTAGTGTTGGATGCTCCAGTTAGTGCTAGGATGCTTCAGTTAGTGCTGGGATGCTTCAGTTAGTGCTGGGATGCTTCAGTTAGTGCTGGATGATTCAGTTAGTGCTAGGATGCTTCAGTTAGTGCTGGGATGCTTCAGTTAGCGCTGGATGCTTCAGTTAGCAGTTAGCGCTGGATGCTTCAGTTAGTGTTGGGATGCTACAGTTAGTACTGGGATGCTTCAGTTAGTGCTGGGATGCTTCAGTTAGTGCTGGGATGCTTCAGTTAGTACTGGAATGCTTCAGTTAGTGCTGGGATGCTTCAGTTAGTGCTGGGATGTCTCATTTAGTGCTGGATGATTCAGTTAGTGCTGGATGATTCAGTTAGTACTGGGATGCTTCAGTTAGTGCTGGATGCTTCAGTTAGTGCTGGATGATTCAGTTAGTGCTGGGATGCTTCAGTTAGTGCTGGGATGTCTCATTTAGTGCTGGGTGATTCAGTTAGTGCTGGATGATTCAGTTAGTGCTAGGATGCTTCAGTTAGTGCTGGGATGCTTCAGTTAGTGCTGGGATGCTTCAGTTAGTGCTGGATGATTCAGTTAGTGCTAGGATGCTTCAGTTAGTGCTGGGATGCTTCAGTTAGCACTGGATGCTTCAGTTAGTGCTGGGATGCTTCAGTTAGTGCTGGATGCTTCAGTTAGTGCTGGGATGCTTCAGTTAGTGCTGGATGCTTCAGTTAGTGCTGGATGCGTCAGTTAGTGCTAGGATGCTTCAGTTAGCGCTGGGATGCTTCAGTTAGTGCTGGATGATTCAGTTAGTGCTAGGATGCTTCATTTAGTGCTGGGATGCTTCAGTTAGTGCTGGATGCTCCAGTTAGTACTGGGATGCTTCAGTTAGTACTGGGATGCTTCAGTTAGTACTGGGATGCTTCAGTTAGTACTGGGATGCTTCAGTTAGTACTGGGATGCTTCAGTTAGTACTGGGATGCTTCAGTTAGTACTGGGATGCTTCAGTTAGTGCTGGGATGCTTCAGTTAGTGCTGGGATGTCTCAGTTAGCACTGGATGCTTCAGTTAGTGCTGGGATGCTTCAGTTAGTGCTGGATGATTCAGTTAGTGCTAGGATGCTTCAGTTAGTGCTGGATGATTCAGTTAGTGCTAGGATGCTTCAGTTAGTGCTGGGATGCTTCAGTTAGTGCTGGGATGCTTCAGTTAGTGCTGGATGATTCAGTTAGTGCTAGGATGCTTCAGTTAGTGCTGGGATGCTTCAGTTAGCGCTGGATGCTTCAGTTAGCAGTTAGCGCTGGATGCTTCAGTTAGTGTTGGGATGCTACAGTTAGTACTGGGATGCTTCAGTTAGTGCTGGGATGCTTCAGTTAGTGCTGGGATGCTTCAGTTAGTACTGGAATGCTTCAGTTAGTGCTGGGATGCTTCAGTTAGTGCTGGGATGCTTCAGTTAGTACTGGGATGCTTCAGTTAGTGCTGGGATGCTTCAGTTAGTGCTGGGATGCTTCAGTTAGTACTGGGATGCTTCAGTTAGTACTGGGATGCTTCAGTTAGTGCTGGATGCTTCAGTTAGCGCTGGATGCTTCAGTTAGCGCTGGATGCTTCAGTTAGTACTAGGATGCTTCAGTTAGTGTTGGGATGCTTCAGTTAGTACTGGAATGCTTCAGTTAGTGCTGGGATGCTTCAGTTAGTGCTGGGATGCTTCAGTTAGTGCTGGGATGCTTCAGTTAGTGCTGGGATGCTTCAGTTAGTACTGGGATGCTTCAGTTAGTACTGGGATGCTTCAGTTAGCGCTGGATGCTTCAGTTAGCGCTGGATGCTTCAGTTAGCGCTGGATGCTTCAGTTAGCAGTTAGCGCTGGATGCTTCAGTTAGTGGTAGGATGCTTCAGTTAGTACTGGGATGCTTCAGTTAGTGCTAGGATGCTTCAGTTAGTGCTGGGATGCTTCAGTTAGTACTGGGATGATTCAGTTAGTGCTAGGATGTTTCAGTTAGTGCTGGGATGCTTCAGTTAGTGCTGGGATGCTTCAGTTAGTGCTAGGATGTTTCAGTTAGTGCTGGGATGCTTCAGTTAGTGCTGGGATGCTTCAGTTAGTGCTAGGATGTTTCAGTTAGTGCTGGGATGCTTCAGTTAGTGCTGGGATGCTTCAGTTAGTGCTAGGATGTTTCAGTTAGTGCTGGGATGCTTCAGTTAGTGCTGGGATGATACAGTTAGTGCTGGGATGCTTCAGTTAGTGCTAGGATGCTTCAGTTAGTGCTGGGATGCTTCAGTTAGTGCTGGGATGCTTCAGTTAGTGCTAGGATGCTTCAGTTAGTGCTGGGATGCTTCAGTTAGTGCTGGGATGCTTCAGTTAGTGCTGGGATGTTTCAGTTAGTGCTGGAATGCTTCAGTTAGTGGTGGGATGCTTCAGTTAGTGCTGGGATGCTTCAGTTAGTGCTGGATGCTTCAGTTAGTGCTGGGATGCTTCAGTTAGTGCTGGGATGCTTCAGTTAGTGCTAGGATGCTTCAGTTAGTGCTGGGATGCTTCAGTTAGTGCTGGGATGTTTCAGATAGTACTGGATGCTTCAGTTAGAGCTGAGATGCTTCAGTTAGTGCTGGGATGCTTCACTTAGTGCTGGGATACTTCAGTTAGTGCTGGGATGCTTCAGTTAGTGCTAGGATGCTTCAGATAGTACTGGATGCTTCAGTTAGAGCTGAGATGCTTCAGTTAGTGCTGGGATACTTCAGTTAGTGCTGGGATGCTTCAGTTAGTGCTGAGATGCTTCAGTTAGTGCTGGGATGCTTCAGATAGTACTGGATGCTTCAGTTAGAGCTGAGATGCTTCAGTTAGTGCTGGGATACTTCAGTTAGTGCTGGGATGCTTCAGTTAGTGCTGGGATGATTCAATTAGTGCTGGGATGCTTCAGATAGTACTGGATGCTTCAGTTAGAGCTGAGATGCTTCAGTTAGTGCTGGGATACTTCAGTTAGTGCTGGGATGCTTCAGTTAGTGCTAGGATGCTTCACTTAGTGCTGGGATGCTTCAGTTAGTGCTGGGATACTTCAGTTAGTGCTGGGATACTTCAGTTAGTGCTGGGATGCTTCAGTTAGTGCTGGGATGCTTCAGATAGTACTGGATGCTTCAGTTAGAGCTGAGATGCTTCAGTTAGTGCTGGGATGCTTCAGTTAGTGCTGGGATGCTTCAGTTAGTGCTGGGATGCTTCAGTTAGTGCTAGGATGCTTCAGTTAGTGCTGGGATGCTTCAGTTAGTGCTGGGATACTTCAGTTAGTGCTGGGATGCTTCAGTTAGTGCTGGGATACTTCAGTTAGTGCTGGGATGCTTCAGATAGTACTGGATGCTTCAGTTAGTGCTGGATGCTTCAGTTAGTGCTAGGATGCTTCAGTTAGTGCTGGGATGCTTCAGTTAGTGCTGGGATGCTTCAGTTAGTGCTGGATGCTTCAGTTAGTGCTGGGATGCTTCAGTTAGTGCTAGGATGCTTCAGTTAGTGCTGGGATGCTTCAGTTAGTGCTAGGATGCTTCAGTTAGTGCTGGGATGCTTCAGTTAGTGCTGGGATGCTTCAGTTAGTGCTGGGATGCTTCAGTTAGTGCTGGGATGCTTCAGTTAGTGCTGGGATGCTTCAGTTAGTGCTGGGATACTTCAGTTAGTGCTGGGATACTTCAGTTAGTGCTGGAATGCTTCAGTTAGTGCTGGATGCTTCAGTTAGTGCTGGATGCTTCAGTTAGTACTAGGATGCTTCAGTTAGTGCTGGGATACTTCAGTTAGTGCTGGGATACTTCAGTTAGTGCTGGGATGCTTCAGTTAGTGCTGGATGCTTCAGTTAGTGCTGGATGCTTCAGTTAGTACTAGGATGCTTCAGTGAGTGCTGGATGCTTCAGTTAGTGCTGGGATGTCTCAGTTAGTGCTGGGATGCTTCAGTTAGTGCTGGGATACTTCAGTTAGTGCTGGGATGTCTCAGTTAGTGCTGGGATGCTTCAGTTAGTGCTGGGATGTCTCAGTTAGTGCTGGGATGCTTCAGTTAGTGCTGGGATGTCTCAGTTAGTGCTGGGATGCTTCAGTTAGTGCTGGGATGCTTCAGTTAGTGCTGGGATGTCTCATTTAGTGCTGGATGCTTCAGTTAGTGCTGGGATGCTTCAGTTAGTGCTGGGATGTCTCATTTAGTGCTGGATGATTCAGTTAGTGCTGGATGATTCAGTTAGTACTGGGATGCTTCAGTTAGTGCTGGGATGCTTCAGTTAGTGCTGGGATGTCTCATTTAGTGCTGGATGTTTCAGTTAGTGCTGGGATGCTTCAGTTAGTGCTGGGATGTCTCATTTAGTGCTGGGTGATTCAGTTAGTGCTGGATGATTCAGTTAGTACTGGGATGCTTCAGTTAGTGCTAGGATGCTTCAGTTAGTGCTGGGATGCTTCAGTTAGTGCTGGATGATTCAGTTAGTGCTGGGATGCTTCAGTTAGTGCTGGGATGATTCAGTTAGTGCTGGATGATTCAGTTAGTGCTGGGATGCTTCAGTTAGTGCTGGGATGCTTCAGTTAGTGCTGGGATGTCTCATTTAGTGCTGGATGATTCAGTTAGTGCTGGATGATTCAGTTAGTACTGGGATGCTTCAGTTAGTGCTGGGATGCTTCAGTTAGTGCTGGATGCTTCAGTTAGTGCTGGGATGCTTCAGTTAGTGCTGGATGCTTCAGTTAGTACTGGGATCCTTCACTTAGTACTGGGATGCTTCAGTTAATACTGGGATACTTTAGTTAGTACTGGGATGCTTCAGTTAGTGCTGGGATACTTCAGTTAGTGCTGGGATGTCTCAGTTAGTGCTGGGATGCTTCAGTTAGTGCTGGGATGTCTCAGTTAGTGCTGGGATGCTTCAGTTACTGCTGGGATGTCTCAGTTAGCACTGAATGCTTCAGTTAGTGCTGGGATGCTTCAGTTAGTGCTGGGATGTCTCATTTAGTGCTGGATGATTCAGTTAGTGCTGAGATGCTTCAGTTAGTGCTAGGATGCTTCAGTTAGTGCTGGGATGCTTCAGTTAGTGCTGGGATGCTTCAGTTAGTGCTGGGATGTTTCAGTTAGTGCTGAGATGCTTCAGTTAGTGCTAGGATGCTTCAGTTAATGCTGGGATGCTTCATTTTGTTCTGGGATGCTTCAATTAGTGCTGGGCTGCTTCAGTTAGTTCTGGGATGCTTCAGTTAGTGCTGGGATGTTTCAGTTAGTGCTGGGATGTTTCAGTTAGTGCTGGGATGCTTCATGTTGTGCTGGGCTGCTTCATTTAGTTCTGGGATGCTTCAGTTAGTGCTGGGATGTTTCAGTTAGTGCTGGGATGTTTCAGTTAGTGCTGGGATGCTTCATGTTGTGCTGGGATGCTTCATTTAGTTCTGGGATGCTTCAGTTAGTGCTGGGATGTTTCAGTTAGTGCTGGGATGTTTCAGTTAGTGCTGGGATGCTTCATTTAGTACTGGGATGCTTCAGTTAGTGCTGGGATGCTTCATTTAGTACTGGGATGCTTCAGTTAGTGCTGGATGCTTCAGTTGATGCTGGGATGCTTCAGTTGATGCTGGGATGCTTCAGTTAGTGCTGGGATGCTTAAGTTAGTGCTGGAATGCTTCAGTTAGTGCTGGGATGCTTTAGTTAGTGCTGGGATGCTTCAGTTAGTGCTGGGATGTTTCAGTTAGTGCTGGGATGTTTCAGTTAGTGCTGGGATGCTTCATTTAGTTCTGGGATGCTTCAGTTAGTGCTGGGCTGCTTCATTTAGTTCTGGGATGCTTCAGTTAGTGCTGGGATGTTTCAGTTAGTGCTGGGATGTTTCAGTTAGTGCTGGGATGCTTCATTTAGTACTGGGATGCTTCAGTTAGTGCTGGGATGCTTCATTTAGTACTGGGATGCTTTAGTTAGTGCTGGATGCTTCAGTTGATGCTGGGATGCTTCAGTTGATGCTGGGATGCTTCAGTTAGTGCTGGGATTCTTAAGTTAGTGCTGGAATGCTTCAGTTAGTGCTGGGATGCTTTAGTTAGTGCTGGGATGCTTCAGTTAGTGCTGGGATGTTTCAGTTAGTGCTGGGATGCTTCAGTTAGTGCTGGGATGTCTCATTTAGTGCTGGATGTTTCAGTTAGTGCTGGGATGCTTCAGTTAGTGCTGGGATGTCTCATTTAGTGCTGGGTGATTCAGTTAGTGCTGGATGATTCAGTTAGTACTGGGATGCTTCAGTTAGTGCTAGGATGCTTCAGTTAGTGCTGGGATGCTTCAGTTAGTGCTGGATGATTCAGTTAGTGCTGGGATGCTTCAGTTAGTGCTGGGATGATTCAGTTAGTGCTGGATGATTCAGTTAGTGCTGGGATGCTTCAGTTAGTGCTGGGATGCTTCAGTTAGTGCTGGGATGCTTTTAGTGCAGTTAGTTAGTGCTGGGATGTTAGTACTTCAGTTAGTGCTGGGATGCTTCAGTTAGTGCTGGATGCTTCAGTTAGTGCTGGGATGCTTCCGTTAGTGCTGGATGCTTCAGTTAGTACTGGGATGCTTCACTTAGTACTGGGATGCTTCAGCTAATACTGGGATACTTTAGTTAGTACTGGGATGCTTCAGTTAGTGCTGGGATACTTCAGTTAGTGCTGGGATGTCTCAGTTAGTGCTGGGATGCTTCAGTTAGTGCTGGGATGTCTCAGTTAGTGCTGGGATGCTTCAGTTAGTGCTGTGATGTCTCAGTTAGTGCTGGGATGCTTCAGTTAGTGCTGGGATGCTTCAGTTAGTGCTGGGATGTCTCATTTAGTGCTGGATGATTCAGTTAGTGCTGAGATGCTTCAGTTAGTGCTAGGATGCTTCAGTTAGTGCTGGGATGCTTCAGTTAGTGCTGGGATGCTTCAGTTAGTGCTGGGATGTTTCAGTTAGTGCTGAGATGCTTCAGTTAGTGCTAGGATGCTTCAGTTAATGCTGGGATGCTTCATTTTGTTCTGGGATGCTTCAATTAGTGCTGGGCTGCTTCAGTTAGTTCTGGGATGCTTCAGTTAGTGCTGGGATGTTTCAGTTAGTGCTGGGATGTTTCAGTTAGTGCTGGGATGCTTCATGTTGTGCTGGGCTGCTTCATTTAGTTCTGGGATGCTTCAGTTAGTGCTGGGATGTTTCAGTTAGTGCTGGGATGTTTCAGTTAGTGCTGGGATGCTTCATGTTGTGCTGGGATGCTTCATTTAGTTCTGGGATGCTTCAGTTAGTGCTGGGATGTTTCAGTTAGTGCTGGGATGTTTCAGTTAGTGCTGGGATGCTTCATTTAGTACTGGGATGCTTCAGTTAGTGCTGGGATGCTTCATTTAGTACTGGGATGCTTCAGTTAGTGCTGGATGCTTCAGTTGATGCTGGGATGCTTCAGTTGATGCTGGGATGCTTCAGTTAGTGCTGGGATGCTTAAGTTAGTGCTGGAATGCTTCAGTTAGTGCTGGGATGCTTTAGTTAGTGCTGGGATGCTTCAGTTAGTGCTGGGATGTTTCAGTTAGTGCTGGGATGTTTCAGTTAGTGCTGGGATGCTTCATTTAGTTCTGGGATGCTTCAGTTAGTGCTGGGCTGCTTCATTTAGTTCTGGGATGCTTCAGTTAGTGCTGGGATGTTTCAGTTAGTGCTGGGATGTTTCAGTTAGTGCTGGGATGCTTCATTTAGTACTGGGATGCTTCAGTTAGTGCTGGGATGCTTCATTTAGTACTGGGATGCTTTAGTTAGTGCTGGATGCTTCAGTTGATGCTGGGATGCTTCAGTTGATGCTGGGATGCTTCAGTTAGTGCTGGGATTCTTAAGTTAGTGCTGGAATGCTTCAGTTAGTGCTGGGATGCTTTAGTTAGTGCTGGGATGCTTCAGTTAGTGCTGGGATGTTTCAGTTAGTGCTGGGATGCTTCAGTTAGTGCTGGGATGTTTCAGTTAGTGCTGGGATGCTTTAGTTAGTGCTGGGATGCTTCAGTTAGTGCTTGGATGTTTCAGTTAGTGCTGGGATGCTTCATTTAGTGCTGGGATGCTTCAGTTAGTGCTGGGATTCTTCAGTTAGTGCTGGGATGCTTCATTTAGTGCTGGGATGCTTCATTTAGTGCTGGGATGCTTCATTTAGTGCTGGGATGCTTCAGTTAGTGCTGGGATGCTTCATTTAGTGCTGGGATGCTTCAGTTAGTGCTGGGATTCTTCAGTTAGTGCTGGGATGCTTCAGTTAGTGCTTGGATGCTTCAGTTAGTGCTGGGATTCTTCAGTTAGTGCTGGGATGCTTCAGTTAGTGCTGGGATTCTTCAGTTAGTGCTGGGATGCTTCATTTAGTGCTGGGATGCTTCAGTTAGTGCTGGGATGCTTCAGTTAGCGCTGGGATGCTTCAGTTAGTGCTGGGATGCTTCAGTTAGTGCTGGGATGCTTCAGTTAGTGCTAGGATGTTGTTGCTGCTACTACTGTCACTGTTACGTAAATAGTGAAAAGCGAAAGGAAATGCAACCACGACATGAAAAATACTGTGAGCGATACTGAGGGTAGACAACATATAAAGTCTTTACCAGAAGCACAGCAAGAACTAGAGAGAAATGGTTGGAAATGGCAGCGAAATAAACGACATTTCTTTCACTCCAGAATGATTCAGAGGTGGAATCCATACCGATGACACAACTAGTTCAGATAAGAAGGGGAACCAAGAGCTAGAGCACAACAACTCCAAACTCATATAGGTAATTTGCAAGTGTATAGGTAAAGAGGCACTATGACACATGCGAAATTTGACATAGGAAGGTACAAGGGTTAGGAACACAGGTACACAGAACAGGTACATAGGTCAGGTACACAGATGCACAGGTCCACAGGTACACAGGTCAGGTACACAGATACACAGGTCCACAGAGACACAGATAAACAGGCCCAGATATACAGGTACATAGGTCCAAAGATACACAGGTACACTGGTTCTCAAGCATGCAGGTATATTTCCAAAGAACTGAAAAGACAACGTGACAAACCTTGACGCAGTAGAGACAGCGAGACTTACCATCAGCTCCTCCTGCAACAACAATAAGAACATTACTATATAATCACATCAGAAAGTCAACAAAACACATAATGTTGATACTAGTATCTGTTATCAATATAACTGTGTCGTCAGCCTCACAAGGTGAAGACTAAGACACATAGTAACAGTTGGGTATCTTTATTGATGAAATGTTTCGCTTACACAGTAGAATTCTTCGGTCAAATACAGAGGCAGCAGTAATAGTGAAATAAAGATGATGTAGTCAGTCCATCAACCTTGGAGAAACAGTATTTGAGGTGGTCAGTCCCTCAGCTGAGGGACTGACCACCTCAAGGCTGATGGATGATTCTATCATCTTTATCTTATTACTGCTGCTGCCTCTGTATTTGACTGAAGAAGCCTACAACAGTTCACAACTAACCTACAATACCATGGCTACAACAGTTCACAACTAACACAATACCATGGCTACAACAGTTCACAACTAACACAATACCATGGCTACAACAGTTCACAACTAACCTACAATACCATGGCTACAACAGTTCACAACTAACCTACAATACCATGGCTACAACAGTTCACAACTAACACAATACCATGGCTACAACAGTTCACTAACACAATACCATGGCTACAACAGTTCACAACTAACACAATACCATGGCTACAACAGTTCACAACTAACACAATACCATGGCTACAACAGTTCACAACTAACACAATACCATGGCTACAACAGTTCACAACTAACACAATACCATGGCTACAACAGTTCACAACTAACACAATACCATGGCTACAACAGTTCACAACTAACACAATACCATGGCTACAACAGTTCACAACTAACACAATACCATGGCTACAACAGTTCACAACTAACCTACAATACCATGGCTACAACAGTTCACAACTAACCTACAATACCATGGCTACAACAGTTCACAACTAACCTACAATACCATGGCTACAACAGTTCACAACTAACCTACAATACCATGGCTACAACAGTTCACAACTAACCTACAATACCATGGCTACAACAGTTCACAACTAACCTACAATACCATGGCTACAACAGTTCACAACTAACACAATACCATGGCTACAACAGTTCACAACTAACCTACAATACCATGGCTACAACAGTTCACAACTAACCTACAATACCATGGCTACAACAGTTCACAACTAACCTACAATACCATGGCTACAACAGTTCACAACTAACACAATACCATGGCTACAACAGTTCACAACTAACACAATACCATGGCTACAACAGTTCACAACTAACCTACAATACCATGGCTACAACAGTTCACAACTAACACAATACCATGGCTACAGCAGTTCACAACTAACCTACAATACCATGGCTACAACAGTTCACAACTAACACAATACCATGGCTACAACAGTTCACAACTAACACAATACCATGGCTACAACAGTTCACAACTAACCTACAATACCATGGCTACAACAGTTCACAACTAACACAATACCATGGCTACAACAGTTCACAACTAACACAATACCATGGCTACAACAGTTCACAACTAACACAATACCATGGCTACAACAGTTCACAACTAACACAATACCATGGCTACAACAGTTCACAACTAACACAATACCATGGCTACAACAGTTCACAACTAACACAATACTATGGCTACAACAGTTCACAACTAACACAATACCATAGCTACAACAGTTCACAACTAACCTACAATACCATGGCTACAACAGTTCACAACTAACACAATACCATGGCTACAACAGTTCACAACTAACCTACAATACCATGGCTACAACAGTTCACAACTAACACAATACCATGGCTACAACAGTTCACAACTAACACAATACCATGGCTACAACAGTTCACAACTAACCTACAATACCATGGCTACAACAGTTCACAACTAACCTACAATACCATGGCTACACAATACAGTTCACAACTAACCTACAATACCATGGCTACAACAGTTCACAACTAACACAATACCATGGCTACAACAGTTCACAACTAACCTACAATACCATGGCTACAACAGTTCACAACTAACACAATACCATGGCTACAACAGTTCACAACTAACCTACAATACCATGGCTACAACAGTTCACAACTAACCTACAATACCATGGCTACAACAGTTCACAACTAACACAATACCATGGCTACAACAGTTCACAACTAACCTACAATACCATGGCTACAACAGTTCACAACTAACACAATACCATGGCTACAACAGTTCACAACTAACACAATACCATGGCTACAACAGTTCACAACTAACACAATACCATGGCTACAACAGTTCACAACTAACACAATACCATGGCTACAACAGTTCACAACTAACACAATACCATGGCTACAACAGTTCACAACTAACACAATACCATGGCTACAACAGTTCACAACTAACACAATACCATGGCTACAACAGTTCACAACTAACACAATACCATGGCTACAACAGTTCACAACTAACACAATACCATGGCTACAACAGTTCACAACTAACACAATACCATGGCTACAACAGTTCACAACTAACACAATACCATGGCTACAACAGTTCACAACTAACACAATACCATGGCTACAACAGTTCACAACTAACACAATACCATGGCTACAACAGTTCACAACTAACACAATACCATGGCTACAACAGTTCACAACTAACACAATACCATGGCTACAACAGTTCACAACTAACACAATACCATGGCTACAACAGTTCACAACTAACCTACAATACCATGGCTACAACAGTTCACAACTAACCTACAATACCATGGCTACAACAGTTCACAACTAACACAATACCATGGCTACAACAGTTCACAACTAACACAATACCATGGCTACAACAGTTCACAACTAACACAATACCATGGCTACAACAGTTCACAACTAACACAATACCATGGCTACAACAGTTCACAACTAACCTACAATACCATGGCTACAGCAGTTCACAACTAACCTACAATACCATGGCTACAACAGTTCACAACTAACACAATACCATGGCTACAACAGTTCACAACTAACACAATACCATGGCTACAACAGTTCACAACTAACACAATACCATGGCTACAACAGTTCACAACTAACACAATACCATGGCTACAACAGTTCACAACTAACACAATACCATGGCTACAACAGTTCACAACTAACCTACAATACCATGGCTACAACAGTTCACAACTAACACAATACCATGGCTACAACAGTTCACAACTAACACAATACCATGGCTACAACAGTTCACAACTAACACAATACCATGGCAAGAACAATTCACAACCCATAATATCATCATCAATCATTATTTTAGCACAACGGAAATCACTTACGGGTCAGAGAGAACCTCGGGGAATGGAAGGGAATCACGTTAGATCCAAGGGAGAGGAGTTACATCCAGTTCCTGGGATCAAGAGCCCTGCTGAAGGGATAACGTACATTTCCAGGGAACAAGAACCAAACATTAAACGGAATGTGGATAGAGAAGACCGTAGAGTTTCTCAGTTAATATTTCACTGGACTATTTACTACTACTACTACTACTACTACTACTACTACTACTACTACTACTACTACTACTACTACTACTACTACTACTACTACTACTAATAATAATAATAATAATAATAATAATAATAATAAATGATAAGGTTAATAGCAATAATATTATTGTTATTAAATCATTAGGTAGTAGGTTGGTAGACAGCAACCACCCAGGGAGGTACTACCGTCCTGCCAAGTGAGTGTAAAATGAAAGCCTGTAATTGTTTTACATGATGGTAGGATTGCTGGTGTCTTTTGTCTGTTTCATAAATATGCAAGATTACAGGTACGTCTTGCTACTTCTACTTACACTTAGGTCACACTACACATACATGTACACGTTTATTTATACACACTCATCTGAGTTTTCTTTGATTTTATCTTAATAGTTCTTGGTCTTATTACTTTTCCTTTTATATCCATGGGGAAGTGGAATAAGAATCTTTCCTCCGTAAGCCATGCGTGTTGTAAGTCAACTAAAATGCCGGGAACAATGGGCTAGTAACCCCTTTTCCTGTAAAGATTACTAAAAAGAATAAGAAGAAGAAAATTGTCAAAGTGGGAAGTCTGAATGTGCGTGGATGTTGTGCAAATGATAAGAAAGAGATGATTCTGGATGTTATGAATGAGAAGAAGCTGGATGTCCTGGCTTTAAGTGAAACAAAGCTGAAGGGGGTGGGAGAGTTTCAATGGAGAGGAATAAATGGGATTAGGTCAGGGGTTTCAAATAGAGTTAGAGCTAAAGAAGGAGTAGCAATAATGTTGAAGGATAAGTTATGGCAGGAAAAGAGGGACTATAAATGTATTAATTCAAGGATTATGTGGAGTAAAATAAAGGTTGGATGTGAAAAGTGGGTTATAGTAAGCGTATATGCACCTGGAGAAGAGAGAAGTGTAGAGGAGAGAGAGAGATTTTGGGAAATGAGTGGGGATTTTGAACCAAGTGTGAGAGTAATGGTGGTTGGGGATTTCAATGCTAAAGTGGGCAAAAATGTTTTGGAGGGAGTAGTAAGTAAATCTGGGGTGCCAGGAGTAAATGAAAATGGGAAGCCTTTAGCTGAGCTATGTGAAGAAAGAGGTTTGGTAATAAGTAATACATATTTTATGAAAAAGAGGATAAATAAATATACAAGGTATGATGTAGCACGTAATAAAAGTAGTTTGTTAGATTATGTATTGGTGGATAAAAGGTTGATGGGTAGGCTCCAGGATGTACACGTTTATAGAGGGGCAACTGATATATCGGATCATTATTTAGTTGTAGCTACAGTTAGAGTAAGAGGTAGATAGGAAAAGAGGAAAATGGCAACAAGAAGAAAGAGGGAGGTGAAAGTGTATAAACTAGGGGAGGAGGATTGGAAGAGGGTTGGAATAGTTTTAAAACTGCAGTATTAGAATGTGGGGCAGAAGTTTGTGGTTATAGGAGGGTGGGGGCAGGAGGAAAGAGGAGTGATTGGTGGAATGATGAAGTAAAGGGTGTGATAAAAGAGAAAAAGTTAGCTTATGAGAGGTTTTTACGAAGCAGAAGTGTTATAAGAAGAGTAGAGTACATGGAGAGTAGAAGAAAGTAGAAGAGAGTGGTGAGAGAGTGCAAAAGGAGAGCAGATGATAGAGTGGGAGAGGCACTGTCAAGAAATTTTAATGAAAATAAGAAAATTTTTGGAGTGAGTTGAACAAGTTAAGAATGCCTAGAGAACGAATGGATTTGTCAGTTAAAAACAGAGTTGGAGAGTTAGTAGACGGGGAGATGGAGGTATTGGGTAGATGGCGAGAATATTTTGAGGAACTTTTAAATGTCGATGAAAAAAGGGAAGCGGTAATTTCATGCACTGGCCAGGGAGGTATACCATCTTTTAGGAGTGAAGAAGAGCAGGATGTAAGTGTGGAGGGGGTGTGTGAGGCATTACGTAAGGGGGTAAAGCAGCTGGAACTGACGGATCATGACAGAAATGTTAAAAGCAGGGATGATGGGTATTTTTGTTTAATAAATGTATGAAGGAGGGGAAGGTACCTAGGGATTGGCAGAGAGCATGTATAGTCCCTTTATATAAAGGGAAGGGGGACAAAAGAGATTGTAAAAATTATAGAGGAATAAGTTTACTGAGTATACCAGGAAAAGTGTACAGCAGGATTATAATTGAAAGAATTAGAGGTAAGACAGAATGTAGGATTGTGGATGAGCAAGGAGGTTTCAGAGTGGGTAGGGGATGTGTAGATCAAGTGTTTACATTGAAGCATATATGTGAACAGTATTTAGATAAAGGTAGGGAAGCTTTTTTGCATTTATGGATTTAGAAAAGGCATATGATAGAGTGGATATGGGAGCAATGTGGCAGATGTTGCAAGTGTATGGAATAGGTGGTAAGTCACTAAATGCTGTCAAGAGTTTTTATGAGGATATTGAGGCTCATGTTAGGATGTGTAGAAGAGAGGGAGAATACTTCCCGGTAAAAGTAGGTCTTAGACAGGGATGTGTAATGTCACCATGGTTGTTTAATATATTTATAGATGGGGTTGTAAAAGAAGTAAATGCTAGGGTGTTCAGGAGAAGGGAGGGATTAAATTATGAGGAATTAAATAGAAAATGGGAATTGACACACTTCCTTTTTGCTGGTGAAACTGTGCTTATGGGAGATTTTAAAGAAAAACTGCAAAGGTTAGTGGACGAGTTTGGGAGTGTGTGTAAAGGTAGAAAGTTGAAAGTGAACATAGAAAAGAGTAAGGTGATGAGGGTATCAAATGATTTAGATAAAGAAAAACTGGATATCAAATTGGGGAGGAGGAGTATGGAAGAAGTGAATGTTTTCAGATACTTGGGAGTTGACGTGTCGGCGGATGGATTTATGAAGGATGAGGTTAATCATAGAATTGACGAGGGAAAAAAGGTGAGTGGTGAGTTGAGGTATATGTGGAGACAAATAACGTTATCTATGGAGGCAAAGAAGGGAATGTATGAAAGTATAGTAGTACCAACACTCTTATATGGGTGTGAAGCTTGGGTTGTAAATGCTGCAGCGAGGAGGCGGTTGGAGGCAGTGGAGATGTCCTAAGGGCAATGTGTGGTGTAAATATTATGCAGAAAATTCGGAGTGTGGAAATTAAGAGAAGGTGTGGAGTTAATAAAAGTATTAGTCAGTGGGCTGAAGAGGGGTTGTTGAGGTGGGTTGGTCATTTAGAGAGAATGAATCAAAGTAGAATGACATGGAGAGCGTATAAATCTGTAGGGGAAGGAAGGCGGGGTAGGGGTCCTCCTCGAAAAGGTTGGAAGGCAAGGGTAATAGAGGTTTTGTGGGAGAGGGGCTTGGACTTCCAGCAAGCGTGCATGAGCGTGTTCGATAGGAGTGAATGGAGACGAATGGTATTTGGGACCTGACTATCTGTTGGAGTGTGAACAGGGTAATATTTAGTGAAGGGATTCAAGGAAACTAGTTATTTTTATATAGCCGGACTTGAATACTGGAAATGGGAAGTACAATGTCTGCATTTTAAAGGAGGGGTTTGGATATTGACAGTTTGGAGGGATATGTTGTGTATCTTTATACGTATATGTATCTGAACTGTTGTATTCTGAGCACCTCTGCAAAAACAGTGATTATGTGTGAGTGTGGTGAAAGTGTTGAATGATGATGAAAGTATTTTCTTTTTGGGGATTTTCTTCCTTTTTGGGTCACCCTGCCTCGGTGGGAGACGGCCGGTTTACTAGTGCTACGAACCGACATCGGTTCACGAGTGATGGAGGAGTGAGGTTGATGGAGGAGTGATGGTGATGGAGGGGTAATGGAGAGTCGAGGGTGATGGAGGGTTGAGGATGATGGACGGTTGAGGGTGATGGAGGAGTGAGGGTGATGGAAGGGTGAGAGTGATGAAGAGGTGATGGAGAGTTGAGGGTGATGGAGGGTTAAGGGTGATGGAGGGTTGAGGGTGATGGAGGGTTGAGGGTGATGGAGGGTTGAGGGTGATGGAGGGTTGAGGGAGATCGCCTCGCAACATGAATCACGGTGTTGTATCAGGCTGAACCTCACATCACACTTAAAGACGACCACCACAACCACCACAAACACCATTACCACCACTACCACCACAACCACTACCAACACTACCACCACTACCACCTACCACCTGCAACCCCTGAATGGGTTACAATGATTATTATGTATATATGTAATGTATATTACCTTTTCATTTAATTTTATATTGCTTATATTTGCGATAATAGCTAAATCGTAAATGTATGACTTTATATTATTATTTGACTGTTATATTGTTATTTAGCTTATGTTGTTAGGATGTATATAAAATGTGCTCAGTTAGTCTTGATTGTCAAACTACTGTAATTATCGCTTGTCGCTCGTTATACTGCCGGCTTCTGAGCTGCAGTTGTCCACGTAGCTATCACGTGATCGAGGGGGGGGTGTCCTCACCTCTCGTGAAGTAGTCAGTCTGCTGGAGACTCGCTTGGTGGTTGGACAGATTGTCTGTCTCATTATTCTTGTTAGTTCTGTAGAACTTTGTTCACAGAACATTGTAAAGACTTAGTGATTTTCGACGTTGTACTGAGGTTGTGTGTCACATAGACACTCTGAACATCTCAGGTCCTTAGCTATAGCTTCTGACCTAATTTTGTACTGGTTCCTGTGTATTGTCACAGTCACAGTTTTACCTATGCTGAACAAAGATTCAGTATTATGGGAGTTTTGTAACTTTTGTGGAGGATCTGCAGATGGTCCCTACTTAGTGTCGTTATATTATTTCCCAGTTCCTGATTCTGTGTCGCAGTCGCTTGATATTGCATTGCTATTGGGCTTAGCATTCTTTGTTGTTCAAGCAGACTGTTCGGGTTGCCAGTCGGTCAAGAAGTTAGTTTATTTGAGGACTTTGTCAGTCACTTGTTTAAGTCTTATTCGAGTCTTGAGACATAGCTAACTACTTAAGAGCACTTACACGCATACACACACTTACTTGTACATATTTGTAATATCTTATTAAATGTTAATGTACCTGACGGTACTTAAGAATTATAAATGTGATATGTGCTTTCAGCACAATAATATTGAACTCGAGAGATTGATTTTATTTTGATTGCTGTAATTTAATTTAATTTGATAATATACCTCTAGACAACTTACTACTTAATAAATTTATTAAATTTTAATTTCTCTAGTTAGTAGCCTACCAGTTGTAATCCTAAAGCACTATTGAACCATACTGAATTTTAATGGATAATTGGACAAGGATACTGACTACTTGTTACGAAAACCCAGTAACAGGCTGGATGCTAGAAGGGCAGTCCTTTCTAGTATTCACTGGAGATCTCTAAGCTTTTAGAATCGCGTTTTTTGTAACAAATGGGGGCCTGTCCGGGAGGCTCTTGATCCAAGGTGTTGGAGAAATTGTCCAGTTTGACATACTAGTAACTATGATCAAACACTTTGAGTACTTTCCTAATCTGAAGACTTTGAGTTTAGTCTTGTACAACATACCAGGTGGATGTATGTACCTGACTGAGTCTCTTGATCCAAGGAGATGGAAATACTGTTTATGAGCTCTAGCTCTAAGACAACCAACACTAAAATTCCTATTAGGATTATAGTTTCCCATAATCACTCTCTCGTAGTACAATTATTTTCGTGATGTATGCCAAAGTGAAACAGTTAATTGATACTCTGACTTTGTCTGAGTTAAGTACATTAAAACTTCAGACGTGTTGGCAAGTAGCCAAATATCTCGGTGTGACGTATAACAGGAATTACACCGCAGAAACTGTCAGAGCATTAATTAAAGATATATTGTTTCCTGCTCATACAGAGATGTCTGATTATGATTCAGATTCAGAAAGCCTAGTGTCACAATTAGGAAGTATGGCTCTATTTGAAGATGAAGATGAAAGAGCAACTAGAGCAGAAGTGAGCCTAGTGTCTGAGCCTAGTGTAGCTCAGTTCTCGCTCACGTCTTCCTTCACTGACACTATAGTACAGAGTATAGCTGGTAGTATGACACAGCCTAATACTAGTACAGTGTATACTACACCTGTATTTACTTATCCTAGACCAGATCTAGACACTCTAGAGACGGCTGGACCAAGTGTCCGACCTAAGGACCGTCCAGACCATGTTAATTTCCCTACTCCTCCATTACCCACTGGTCCTATCTCTCAGGAACAGTTTGAGAGGTTTGAACGCCTCATTATGTTGCAGACTGCACAAATAGAGGCACAGAGGAGATTGAACGAAGAAGATTTCCAAAGAGAAAATGTTCGTCTGTTAAGACAACAGACTGATAGATCACAGGACACATTTAATGTGCAGAAAGCTGCATCCATGGTTCCTAAGTTTTTTGAAAGTGACTTAGACACATATTTTGATGTGTTTGAGAACCAGGCTCGTGCTATGAACTGGCCACGTAAGCACTGGGCAACATTGCTGCATACAGCGTTGACGGGAAGAGCTCAAACGTGTTCTGCAGCCTTACCATTTGCCAAGTACATTAGTTATGACGCTGTCAAACAAACTATTCTAGAGACATATAACTTGTTACCTGTAAGTTATCAAAGAGCATTTCGTACGTTACAACGACGACAAGATCAAACTTGTGTAGAGTTTGCTCGTGAGAAAAAAGTTGCATTTGAGAGATGGACTAGAGCTGCTAAGTGTAACAACTACGACAGCCTTGTTCAGTTGTTACTACACGAAGAGTTTAACAACTGTATGTCTGCTGACATACAAGAATATCTGATCGATCATACTACCTCAGATATTCTGGAAACTGCAGCATTAGCAGACAATTACGAGATTTCTCACAAACTTGTACGTACTAAAACACAAAGAAACAAGGTAACTAAAAATTGTCCTAGAAGTTGGCAACCTAAATCAGCTGCTCATTGCCGGCCTGATGTACCTGCTACTGTAACTTCTCGTACCTTTACCAGGAAAACTCACAATCCTGAATCTGTCTCTGTGGCTAGACAGAAATCTGGTATCGAGAAGAAGAAAGTTAAATGTACCTATTGTAACAGAAAAGGACATACTAGAGAGTATTGCTATAAGTTAGAAAGAGATACGAGAAACAGTCGTGCGGCTGGCGCCCCCACTCAAGTCGTATCCTCTTCCGAGCAACAAAGGCACCAAAATCCTAGCAATTCCTCTGATCCTACTGTTTTAGATAATGTTACTCAGGATAGATGACTAGCGTCAGAAAGTGTATCTGACGAAAAGATTCGTTCAGCGATGAGTCCTTACTTTTCGAGAGATAAAGTAGGATTTGACGAATCACATCTAACTGAGATAATTTCTTTCAGAGACACTGGCAGTTATCTCACGTTATTAAGAGAAGATGTACTGCCCATAACTGACGATACCTATTGCAAGATAGATGTATTGTTAGAAGCCTATGGAGGGGCTGTTATAAAAGTGCCTCTGCACAAAGTTTATATTGAAACAAGCTATTATACTGGTTATATTTCAGTGGGTATATCCAGTGGTGTATTTCCCATCAGGTCAGTGGACTTGTTGATAGGGAACGATATCCTTCATGCTGGTATATGTAAAGAACCACTTGTGATTGATAATAACACTGATGATAATTATGCCATTGAAGCTTGTAGAGAGAAACCTATTTTATTTCCTCTCAGCGCAATTACTAGAGCTATGTCAAAGATTCAACAACCATCCTTGTCTCCTGTTGAGTTAGTGGATGACAATGATTTGGGGTTGAATATGTTGTTTAGTGACGCTCTGCGCCCAGGATCATTAACACTGACTCCCCCCGGTCATCAACCTAGTCAGGACACAACTGACGTTAAATTTCTAACTCATGATGATTTAATCAAGGATCAGTTTGTTGATCAGTCACTGGAAAGACTGAGAGATATAGCAGTTACTGAGAGTGAAGCAAAGGATCTCGATAATTGTTACTATTATAGTAACGGTGTACATGACGTTGATGTACAGGGAGCATCACCCATTAAGCAATCACCATATAGGATGAGTCCAACGAAGCATAAAGCATTGAGAGAAGAGGTTGATTTTCTGTTATCTCACGGACTTATTGAGCGCAGTAAAAGTCCATGGGCATCTCCCTGTATTTTAGTGCCTAAACCTGACGGTAGTTTCAGGATGTGCACTGATTACAGGAAAGTGAACTCTGTCACCTTGCCTGATGGTTATCCTCTACCTCGCATTGACGACCTTATTGACCGTGTGTCAGGAGCCCAGTTTGTCAGCCGTTTAGATCTCTTACGAGGCTATTATCAAGTCCCGCTTACTGAACGTGCTCAAGAAATATCTGCTTTTACTGTTCAAGATGGATTGTTTAACTACCTCGTCACCCCCTTCGGCCTATGTAACGCGGCTTCTTCATTCCAGCGTATAATGAACGAGTTGACCCACAACTTAGAAGGAGTAGAAGCCTACCTTGACGACTTAGTGGTGTACAGTGACGAGTGGGAACAGCACTTGACGCGTCTCAGAGCATTGTTTGAGAGACTGGCGCACTACAACTTCACTGTTAACTTAGCTAAATGTAGTTTTGGTCAAGCCAAGATTACCTATCTAGGCTTTTGTATCGGCCAAGGTGAGGTTGCTCCTATTGAGGCTAAGGTTCGTGCAATTTCTGAATTTCCAGTGCCACAGGATAGGAAAGGAGTACAGAGATTCCTGGGTATGGCAGGATATTATCGCAGGTTCTGTCCAAACTTTTCTCAGATTGCAGCTCCTCTCACTGAGCTTACTAGTAGCAAAGTTCAGTTCACCTGGACTAGAGATTGTTCAGACTCGTTCAAAAGGTTGAAGCGCTTGCTATCCTCTGCTCCTGTGTTGAAGAGTCCTAATTTCAATCTTCCCTTCTTTTTACATATAGAT
Source organism: Cherax quadricarinatus (assembly GCF_038502225.1). NCBI lineage: Eukaryota > Metazoa > Arthropoda > Malacostraca > Decapoda > Parastacidae > Cherax > Cherax quadricarinatus. The sequence goes on from NC_091346.1 coordinate 20,354,348, forward strand.
GCGAGTGGCTATGCAGTGGGTGCTGTGCTGCTCCAACAGTCAACATCCACTGATATTCTCCATCCTATATGTTACTATTCATCTAAGCTTAAACGACACCAGAAAAATTATGCCACTATTGAGAAAGAGGCTCTAGCTCTTGTGGTGTCATTGGAACATTTTGACGTGTATTTGGGCACTTCCCCATTTAAAATTAACGTTTTTTCTGACCACAATCCACTCACTTATATAAATACTATGAAAAGTAAAAATGCTAGGATCATGAGGTGGGCCCTCAGAATCCAACCTTATTCTATTAGTATAAAACACATAAGTGGTCATTGTAATGTAATTGCTGACGCTCTGTCTCGTCCTTAATAATTATCAGTTACATTAAATTAACGTAATTTTATGCCCAAATACCTTTTGTTACTTGCTATGTCAAATTCAGTAAAGTAACTTAATCCCTCCAGCCCATATTAACTATATATACTCATGTCATGTCTAATTATTATATTTATATATTCACAGTAATGTTGTGTGAGGAGGAGACAAGCTGAGTGTTGAGTGAGTAGTGTGGTGCGGGTGATGTACTGCGTGACGCAACACTGTCCTGTCGCAGACCCCCCCCCCCTCACTACACACCTTAAGCTGTTTCATACTCAGATGTTCATACTGCCTCGCATTCCACAACCACTACTTAAGAGTGGAATGCAGTCTCCTCTACTATGATCGAGCCTCAACGTGCCCTCCTTGTCAGCGCTATCCTGTCTCTACACTGATGTACATAACCACGAGTATGAAGAGATACGATACTGTGTACTGCCCTAGTACTAGGGGCATATCCTAGTGACGGACGCTGTGAAATTGTAGAGGTGCTTGGCACAAGAGAGACTCGTTAATATTTATTTTGATAATAATATTGATATGAGTAATCAGAAATAATGTGAAAGACATTCATGCAACTCCTAGTGCGACCCTCTGTCGTGTTGGGGGGGGTGTTGCAACCCCTGAATGGGTTACAATGATTATTATGTATATATAATGTATATTACCTTTTCATTTAATTTTATATTGCTTATATTTGCGATAATAGCTAAATCGTAAATGTATACTTTATATTATTATTTGACTGTTATATTGATTTAGCTTATGTTGTTAGGATGTATATAAAATGTGCTCAGTTAGTCTTGATTGTCAAACTACTGTAATTATCGCTTGTCGCTCGTTATACTGCCGGCTTCTGAGCTGCAGTTGTCCACGTAGCTATCACGTGATCGAGGGGGGGGTGTCCTCACCTCTCGTGAAGTAGTCAGTCTGCTGGAGACTCGCTTGGTGGTTGGACAGATTGTCTGTCTCATTATTCTTGTTAGTTCTGTAGAACTTTGTTCACAGAACATTGTAAAGACTTAGTGATTTTCGACGTTGTACTGAGGTTGTGTGTCACATAGACACTCTGAACATCTCAGGTCCTTAGCTATAGCTTCTGACCTAATTTTGTACTGGTTCCTGTGTATTGTCACAGTCACAGTTTTACCTATGCTGAACAAAGATTCAGTATTATGGGAGTTTTGTAACTTTTGTGGAGGATCTGCAGATGGTCCCTACTTAGTGTCGTTATATTATTTCCCAGTTCCTGATTCTGTGTCGCAGTCGCTTGATATTGCATTGCTATTGGGCTTAGCATTCTTTGTTGTTCAAGCAGACTGTTCGGGTTGCCAGTCGGTCAAGAAGTTAGTTTATTTGAGGACTTTGTCAGTCACTTGTTTAAGTCTTATTCGAGTCTTGAGACATAGCTAACTACTTAAGAGCACTTACACGCATACACACACTTACTTGTACATATTTGTAATATCTTATTAAATGTTAATGTACCTGACGGTACTTAAGAATTATAAATGTGATATGTGCTTTCAGCACAATAATATTGAACTCGAGAGATTGATTTTATTTTGATTGCTGTAATTAATTTAATTTGATAATATACCTCTAGACAACTTACTACTTAATAAATTTATTAAATTTTAATTTCTCTAGTTAGTAGCCTACCAGTTGTAATCCTAAAGCACTATTGAACCATACTGAATTTTAATGGATAATTGGACAAGGATACTGACTACTTGTTACGAAAACCCAGTAACAGGCTGGATGCTAGAAGGGCAGTCCTTTCTAGTATTCACTGGAGATCTCTAAGCTTTTAGAATCGCGTTTTTTGTAACAACCACCACTACTACCACCACAACTACCACCACCACTACTACCTCCACTACCAAGACCACCACTACCACACCACTACTGTCACTGCTACCGCCACCACCACCACTACTACCAAAACCAATACTACCACCACCACCACAATACTAAAACCTCTACTACCACCACCACCACTACCATCATCACCATCACTACAACCACCACCACCACTGCCACTATCAAAACTACCACCACTACAACTACCACCACCACAACTATTACCACTACCACGACCACCACTACCACACCACTACTACCACCACCACTACCAACACACTATTACCACCACTACCACTACCACCACCACTGCTACCACCACCACTACTACCACAACCACTACTAACACCACCACAACTGCCACCACCACTACTACCACCATCACTACTACCACCACAACTACTACTACAACCACCACAACCACCACAACTACCACCGCTACTACCAACACCACTACCACCACCACTACCACGACCACCACTACCACACCACTACTACCACCACCACTACCAACACACTATTACCACCACTACCACTACCACCACCACTATTACTACCACCACCAATACTACCACAACCACTACTACCACCACCACAACTACCACCACCACTACTACCACCACCGCTACTACCACCACAACTACTACCACCTCCACAACTAACTCCACACTACTACTACCACCGCCACTACCACCACCACCATCACCACCACCACTATCACCACAACTACCACCACCACCACTTCCACACCACTGCTACCACCACCATCCTACCACCACCGCCAATAACACTACCGCCACCACCGCTACCACTACCACAACTACCACCACCACAACTACCACCACTACCACAACTACCACCACCACTACTACCACCACTACTACCACCAACACTACTACCATCACCGCTACCACCATCACCACTACTACCACAACCACTGCCACCACCACAACTATCACCACCACAACTACCACCACTACTGCGACCACCTCTACCACATCGCCACTACTACCACCACCACTGCTACCACCACCACTACTATCACCACCACAACTACCACCACCACACTACTACCACCACCACCACCAGCAGCACTACCACCACCACTACCTTCACTACCACACAACTACTACCACCACTACTACCACCACCACCACTACTACCACCACCATAACTACCACCTCCACTACTACCACAATCACTACTACCACAAGCACAACTACGACCACACTACCACCACCACCACTACCTCCACCCCCACCACCACTACCACCACCACAACTACCACCACCACACCACTACTACCACCACCACCACTACTACTACCACCACCACTACCACCACCACTACTACCACCACCACTACTACTACTACTACCACACCTACCACCACACTACTACCACCACTACTACCACCACCAAGACCACCATTACTACCTCCACAACCACTACCACCACCACAGCTACCACCACTACAACTACCACCACCACACCTACCACCACTACCACACCACTACTAATACCACCACTAACATGACCACCACTACTACCACCACCAGTACTACCATCACGACCACTATTACCACCACCATTACTACCACCACCACTACTACCACCACCACTACCTCAACCACCACCACTACCTCAACCACCAACACTACCACTACTAAAACCACCATCACCACTACTATCACCACAATTACTACCACAACTAGTACCACCATGTTACACCCTTTTGTTCATTTTGTTCATTTTCTTCTTATTATCACAATGGTATACTATTACATGTTATTTTTGCTATTTCACTTAATATTATATTCAGGAGTAATTCCATTAGTAGCTAAAATGAATTTACTCGACTTTATAATATTATCTGGTCGTATTACTTAGCTTTGTATTTAGGTAGGACATTTAATTAGTGTCAACTGCTGGTGACCTGGCCAAGCACCAGTAGGTGTTTTGAGCTGCTCGACCCCTGCTGGTGACCTGGCTAAACACCAGTAGGTGCTTTGAGCTGCTCGACCCCTGCTGGTGACCTGGCCAAGCACCAGTAGGTGTTTTGAGCTGCTCGACCCCTGCTGGTGACCTGGCCAAGCACCAGTAGGTGTTTTGAGCTGCTCGACCCCTGCTCCGACCGAGACAAAGTGGGCTGGTAAAGCCTCACAGAGTTCAGTTCTTACCTTCCTCACCTCTCGTGAGGGAAGCTCCCTGATTCCTGGATTTAAACTTCTGGTCCCACATGAGGTTCCCTAGTGACCCTCCAGTACCTCGGACGGTATCTGACAGAAACGTCTCGGACGAAGTGTGTGTAGCTGTTTTGGAGACGCTGGTGATTGTCCCTAGCTCTGCTAGGAGTGAATTTAAGCAGTATTGGTTCAAAGAGGACGGTGAAAAAGTCATGGGAGACAGACTCGCCTCAAAATTCCTTTAAGTGTAAAATATTCCTAATCTCACTTAGTATATTATGAAAGTTGAATAAGAGTGAATTATTATTGAAGTGTTACGTCTTCTGTCTCATTTGGATTGAGTTAAGTAAAGTGTTATTATGTGAAGAGAAGGTGTTATGATACTAGAGCCGTTCAGTACTATAATCAAGATAATACTGTGTATTATCTTTTAAGTGAACTTAAGTGTAAATTTCATGAGTACTCTGTTTTATGGTGCGACCTTTTTAAAGTTAATATAAAACCCTTCTATGGTTTATTAAGAAACTTAATAAAAAACCGGAAAGAAACATTGTGATTGTTTACTACTGAACCCTTGAATGATTTCATCTAGAACAGGATATTCAATCCTGTTTATTTGTTGCAAGAAAGTGCTAAACAGGCTTAAGTAGTGACCCTGTACGCAACAACCACCATTACTACGACACCAATTCCACTACTGCCACCACCGCTACCACCATTACCACCATCACTCCCTATCGAGAGAGAGAGAGAGAGAGAGAGAGAGAGAGCTGATGAAGGAGATACTTAAAGTTGGAAGTTGTTAAGAGTCTAGACGACACACACACGCACAGTAGCGACCAGAGAAGAAGCGGGGCCAGAAGCTATGACTCGACTCCTACAGCCACAGTTAGGTGAGGACAAGTCTGAGCCACAAATGTTGGTCACCTACTGAATACTGAGACCACTGTGGTAAGACCTGTATCAAGGTAACAGCAATAGACACCACTTTGGCAACGCCTGTACCAAGGTAACAGCAACAGACACCACTGTGGCAAGACCTGTACCACTGTAACAGCAACAGACACCACTGTGGCAAGACCTGTACCACTGTAACATCAACAGACACCACTGTGGCAAGACCTGTACCAAGGTAACAACAACAGCAGCAGTCTGCCCATTCGTAAAATGACAATATCATCGCCTCTTACGGGAATGGGAATTGGAGAGGTGTTCCAAGAGTGGGAATGTCTTAAGTTAGAAAGAAAAACACAAAGTACAATTCCAGGACTTATATATATATATATATATATATATATATATATATATATATATATATATATATATATATATGTATTTATTATCACACTGGCCGATTCCCACCAAGGCAGGGTGGCCCGAAAAAGAAAAACTTTCACCATCATTCACTCCATCACTGTCTTGCCAGAAGGGTGCTTTACACTACAGTTTTTAAACTGCAACATTAACACCCCTCCTTCAGAGTGCAGGCACTGTACTTCCCATCTCCAGGACTCAAGTCCGGCCTGCCGGTTTCCCTGAACCCCTTCATAAATGTTACTTTGCTCACACTCCAACAGCACGTCAAGTATTAAAAACCATTTGTCTCCATTCACTCCTATCAAACACGCTCACGCATGCCTGCTGGAAGTCCAAACCCCTCGCACACAAAACCTCCTTTACCCCTCCCTCCAACCTTTCCTAGGCCGACCCCTACCCCGCCTTCCTTCCACTACAGACTGATACACTCTTGAAGTTATTCTGTTTCGCTCCATTCTCTCCACATGTCCGAACCACCTCAACAACCCTTCCTCAGCCCTCTGGACAACAGTTTTGGTAATTCCGCACCTCCTCCTAACTTCCAAACTACGAATTCTCTGCATTATATTCACACCACACATTGCTCTCAGACATGACATCTCCACTGCCTCCAGCCTTCTCCTCGCTGCAACATTCATCGCCCATGCTTCACACCCATATAAGAGCGTTGATAAAACTATACTCTCATACATTCCCCTCTTTGCCTCCAAGGACAAAGTTCTTTGTCTCCACAGACTCCTAAGTGCACCACTCACCCTTTTCCCCTCATCAATTCTATGATTCACCTCATCTTTCATAGACCCATCCGCTGACACGTCCACTCCCAAATATCTGAATACATTCACCTCCTCCATACTCTCTCCCTCCAATCTGATATCCAATCTTTCATCACCTAATCTTTTTGTTATCCTCATAACCTTACTCTTTCCTGTATTCACTTTCAATTTTCTTCTTTTGCACACCCTACCAAATTCATCCACCAATCTCTGCAACTTCTCTTCAGAATCTCCCAAGAGCACAGTGTCATCAGCAAAGAGCAACTGTGACAACTCCCCTTTATGTGTGATTCTTTATCTTTTAACTCCATGCCTCTTGCCAAGACCCTCGCATTTACTTCTCTTACAACCCCATCTATAAATATATTAAACAACCACGGTGACATCACACATCCTTGTCTAAGGCCTACTTTTACTGGGAAATAATTTCCCTCTTTCCTACATACTCTAACTTGAGCCTCACTATCCTCGTAAAAACTCTTCACTGCTTTCAGTAACCTACCTCCTACACCATACACCTGCAACATCTGCCACATTGCCCCCCTATCCACCCTGTCATACGCCTTTTCCAAATCCATAAATGCCACAAAGACCTCTTTAGCCTTATCTAAATACTGTTCACTTACATGTTTCACTGTAAACACCTGGTCCACACACCCCCTACCTTTCCTAAAGCCTCCTTGTTCACCTGCTATCCTATTCTCCGTCTTACTCTTAATTCTTTCAATAATAACTCTACCATACACTTTACCAGGTATACTCAACAGACTTATCCCCCTATAATTTTTGCACTCTCTTTTATCCCCTTTGCCTTTATACAAAGGAACTATGCATGCTCTCTGCCAATCCCTAGGTACCTTACCCTCTTCCATACATTTATTAAATAATAGCACCAACCACTCCAAAACTATATCCCCACCTGCTTTTAACATTTCTATCTTTATCCCATCAATCCCGGCTGCCTTACCCCCTTTCATTTTACCTACTGCCTCACGAACTTCCCCCACACTCACAACTGGCTCTTCCTCACTCCTACAAGATGTTGTTCCACCTTGCCCTATACACGAAATCACAGCTTCCCTATCTTCATCAACATTTAACAATTCCTCAAAATATTCCCTCCATCTTCCCAATACCTCTAACTCTCCATTTAATAGCTCTCCTCTCCTATTTTTAACTG
>NC_091346.1:20369534-20389534 GCF_038502225.1 Cherax quadricarinatus
AAGTAGCAAGAGTATCAACAAAAGTAACAAGAGTATCAACAAAAGTAGCAAGAGTATCAACAAAAGTAACAAGAGTATCAACAAAAGTAGCAAGAGTATCAACAAAAGTAGCAAGAGTATCAACAAAAGTAACAAGAGTATCAACAAAAGTAACAAGAGTATCAACAAAAGTAGCAAGAGTATCAACAAAAGTAGCAAGAGTATCAACAAAAGTAGCAAGAGTATCAACAAAAGTAGCAAGAGTATCAACAAAAGTAGCAAGAGTATCAACAAAAGTAGCAAGAGTATCAACAAAAGTAGCAAGAGTATCAACAAAAGTAGCAAGAGTATCAACAAAAGTAACAAGAGTATCAACAAAAGTAACAAGAGTATCAACAAAAGTAACAAGAGTATCAACAAAAGTAACAAGAGTATCAACAAAAGTAACAAGAGTATCAACAAAAGTAACAAGAGTATCAACAAAAGTAACAAGAGTATCAACAAAAGTAACAAGAGTATCAACAAAAGTAGCAAGAGTATCAACAAAAGTAACAAGATATTACAACCCAGGATTTCAAATGGCCTGTTATCCCAGGTGTAATGGGAGCAAAAGAAACACAGCAGAAAAAGTTTAGACTTATATTATCCTTCACCAATTTAGAACAGCAATATGTACACTATGTACAGTAATAAGTATAGTGCACGTCACGGTAAGCAAGGCAGAAATAGAAGCCACAAGATAGCAGACCGTGCTCAACCAGCTCTAGAATGGGAATGACAAGGGCAGACAGGAGAGCGGTATCCACATAACCTCTGCGATTGCCAATCCCACCTTCTTATTGGCTAGAACCTGGTCACTAGTTGAACGATGGGGCCCCATCACCAACTCTTAGCAACCTGGTTCGCTGGTTGGGGGAGATAGCCTGTAAATGAGGGTGTGTCCATGCGCCGAATAAAGGTTACGTACTCTTTGCATGCCACACCCCCACCCCCGAGAAGGCTCAGGATTAGGCTGCCACCTCCCAGTGGTAACCGTGCCGCCATGGCACAAAATAATGGGACCGCCTATCCTCTCCACCATCCAACTCTTAGATAGAGCTCAGCTTTCCTAGTGACCAAAAGCCAAACCCTAAACTCAGAGCGAGACAGCAGTCAGATAGGCCAACATAGGTCCAAGATACAAGCGGACGGTAGCCCGTATCCCCTCACTAAAAAAAAAACCCCACATCAGGGGATAAAAAAAAGAGCTTGAAAGGGGGTTACCACAAATACATCCTAACCTAAATAAAATATTAAACTAGACTCTTGACAAAGAGTCTGCCAACACATTTTCTTTGCCGGCAATATATTTAATTTTTATGTTGTAGGGCTGCAGCCTGAGCGTCCAACGCATAAGCCTTGTGTTGTGATTCTTCATGGCTTGGAGATAGACTAACGGGTTGTGATCACTGTAGACTGTGACCACCTGCGATGTCTGGCCCACATAAACATCGAAATGCTCCAAAGCCAGTACCAGCGCGAGGGCTTCTTTTTCAATGGTAGAGTAAGCTCTCTGATGTGGCTGGAACTTGGCTGAAAAGTATGCGATTGGCTGCAGCTCCTTGTTCCCGATTTGTAATAGTACCGCCCCAACCCCAGACTCACAAGCATCAACCTGTAATGAAAAAGGTTTGGAGAAGTCTGGAGACAGGAGAATGGGTGCAGAGCACAATAATCTTTTTGCTTTATTAAAAGCAGTGTTACAATCTGAAGTCCAAATAAAGGGAACTTTATGACTGGTAAGAGAGGTAAGAGGGGCTACAATATCTGAGAAATTCTTACAGAATCTTCTGTAAAATCCGATCATGCCTAGGAAACGTTGAAGAGATTTCCTATCATGAGGAACTGGATATTCTTTAATCGAAAGAACTTTAGCAAGTTTAGGTGCAACATTACCACTACCTACTTCATGGCCTAGAAAAGTGACAGTGGCCTGGCCAAAGGAAGATTTAGATAAATTAACTGTTAATTGGGAATTCTTAAAGGTCTCAAACAGAGCTTTAAGTCTAAGTAGGTGTTGATCCCAAGTATCAGACACCACAACAATATCATCTAGGTATGCTGCCGTGCCTTCAAGTCCTTTAATAGCCTGATGGATGAGTTTCTGGAATGAAGAGGGGGAATTTTTCATTCCGAAGGGGGTAACTGTATACTGATAATGACCTCCTGGAATTACGAAGGCAGAGATTTCCTTCGCCTTATCTGTCAAAGGTACCTGATAGTAACCTTTAAGGAGATCTAATTTGGACACAAAAGTAGCCTTACCCACAAAGTCAATTACGTCATCCAGACGAGGAAGAGGGTAAGCATCTGTAATTGTGACCTCGTTCACTTTACGGTAGTCTGTGCACATACGAAACCCTCCATCAGCCTTTTTTACTAGGATGCACGGTGAAGCCCATGGACTAGATGACTCCTCCACTAAACCATGTTCTAACAAGAAGTCTACTTCCTGCTGAAGTAGCCTTTGCTTTTCAGGATTAGCTCTGTAGGGGGAGAGTTTAATTGGTTTAGATTTTCCCACATCTACATCATGGTAACCTAACGTACATTTTTTCGGCACATCCGAAAAAATATTAGGATATGACTGTAGAAGCTCAGTTAAATTGGTTGCTTGTATTTCAGATAATCCATCCATTAACGGGCTAGGATCCTTGAGGAGGACAGAATTTGAAAGTTTAGTATTAATTTCAGAGATAGAGTGCAAAGAGTCAGAGTCGTCCTCAGAGGTAGAGGACAGAGTCATTACTGGGACTTTATCTGGTGTATGAAAGGCCTTGATTTGATTAATGTGGTAAGTTTTTGTTTTTGAGGTCTTATCAATGGGAGCTACCACATAATTTAAATCAGATAATCTACTTACTATCTGCATAGGTCCCGTAAATCTAGCTTTCAAGGTGTGGCCAGGTATAGGTTCCTGCACCAACACCTTGTCTCCTGGATGGAAGGAGCGGAATTGTGCACTTCTGTCATACCTCTGTTTCATCTTACTTTGAGCTGTCTTTAGGTTAGCCTTGGCTAACTCACGTGCCACCTGCAACCTTGAAGACGGGTTGTAGAGTGCTGAGCTTACGTCTTCTCCCATCCATCCTTCTTTGAGCACCCGAAGAGGACCTCGTACATTGTGCCCAAAGATCAGCTCAAACGGACTATACCCTGTAGACTCTTGCACCGTCTCTCGTACTGAGAACAGCAACAACGGTAGAGATTCATCCCAATCTGTCGGAAAGTGCATGCAAAAACTTCTCATCATTGTTTTTAATGTTTGGTGGAATCTTTCCAAGGCGCCTTGGGACTGAGGGTGATAGGCAGTGGATAAGTTGTGAATTATCCCTAACCTAGTTAATACTTCCCTAAATGCTTTGGCAGTGAAGTTAGTACCTTGATCACTTTGTATAGTTTTAGGAATGCCAAAACAAGAAATGAATTTTGTTAAAGCTTTGAGAATAGCTTTAGTATTGATACTACGCATAGGGATTGCTTCAGGATATCTGGTTACTTTATCCATAATTGTAAATAAATACTGGTTTCCAGACTTTGACTTAGGTAGTGGACCTACACAATCTATAATTAAATCTGCAAAAGGTTCTCCATCAGCAGGTATGGGTTGGAGAGGTGCAGGTTTAATGGAATGTCCAGGTTTTCCAACTTGCTGACATTCTCGGCAACACCTAATATGATTCTTCACATCTTTCTTTAATTTTGGCCAATAAAATTCTTTTGTGATTCTATACAAGGTTTTTGTAATTCCCAAGTGACCTCCTAATGACGTATTATGAGCTATATTTAATATCTGAGGTCTATACTTGGTTGGAACCACTAACCTGTCGTATAATTGCCGGCCCTCTATCTCCTTACCAGTCTCAGTGCAGACCAAATAATCATTTTTAACTTCATACTTGACTGGATGACCCAAAGAGGATTTACCCATGGCTGCCTGAAAAGCGAATTTTAAAGAAGGGTCCTTTCGTTGTTCCTCCCGGAAGGACAGTCCCTCGGGCATGGAAACAGAGACATCTGGCAATCCTGCAACCTGGGAATAGGAAGGCTTGATCGGGGTCTGTTCACTTGATTTACGAGACTCCGGCCGGTGTGTCTCATAAAACAACGTGGCTATTCCGAGATCGGAGTCGTCCAAGGATAGGTCAACATTCTCCCCAGACAACCCTTGGGATGTTGCCCGAGTTATGGCCAACACTGGAGAAGCATTAATCATTATAGGTTCAGGACACGAAGTAACAGTAGTAATGTTATTACCCAGTAATAACATGGCATTTTTCATGGGAAATCCTTTTGAGACACCTACAGTCAAGTACCCAGTGTAATATTTGCACTGTACATAAATTTTATGCAAAGGAACAGAATATATAGCTCCTCCATATGCTTCCAATAAAACTGAGGAATTCAAAGAAGTATTCTCTGAAAGGGGTAATATTCCTTCTCTGACAAGTGAGCAATATGCTCCAGTATCTCTAAAGGTATTTACTTTAGTTGGTTCTGAGTTTTCCTGAAGGGAAATAAGACTTTCGCAATAATAAGGGGCCATACCTTTTTCTACTTCTCTAGGGGACATGTTACTAGGGATATTAGAGATTTTCCCGATGGGTTGAGGTTTTTGGGGGCAGTTGGAACTGATGTGACCTACTTTATTACACCTGAAGCAGACGACAGGCTTGCCCTTTACTCCCTGATGACGTTGCAAGTGGTGTCGTTCTGGCTGGTGCCTCTCTGGATATTGTTGTCGAGATGCTCCATAAGTAGTTTGCCTCTCCGCAGGGGGACCATATGTTGAGAAGCGTGGCTCACCAGGTGACTTAGTTGGATGACGTAGACGCTCTCCCTCCGGCTGGCACTTCATTCTCCAATGTTGTCGATCTCTGCTCACGCCAGACTGTTGAAAAGAGAGACGGGACCGCTCGGACAAGGAGCGGTTCGTTTCGAAGGTATCAGCCCACCTGGCTGCCTCCAATGCAGTGGTTAAGTCACGATCCTGCAGAAAGACACGAACCTCGGGTCCCACAGACTCCAGCAGGTTATCAATCAGAATAAGCTGCACCAGCTCCTCAAAGTTAGAGACACCACTCGCTTTATACCAGCTGGTAAAAGCTTTGGTTTGCTGTCTCACAAAGTCCACCAGGGATTGACCAAGCTGCCGCCTGTTCAATTTGAAGGTCTTACGATATTTAGCTGGGATACATGTATATGCTCCCAACACTGTGGTCTTCACTATTTGATAATCAGAGAATTCAGCGTCAGTTAATACCGACGTAAATTCCTGTGCCTTACCCAATAATGCTGTATGAACCAACGCTGCCCAGTGCTGTTCCGGCCACCTCAAGGCTCGAGCCTGATTTTCGAAGCTTTCGAAAAATTGCTCTGGTTCGGCCTCATTGAAGCGGGGAACAAGCTGTACTGCTTTTTGTAAACTGAAATCGTTTACAGAATGCGAAAACTGCCTCCTTTCTCTTTCCCTATCAAATTCTTCCCTTGCGAATGCTCTCTGTTCCCTAGTTTGCTCCAGCGTGATTTTTGCCAGCTCAAGTGCCAAGGACGCTGATTCACCTCGAGACAACCCAGCTGCACTATACTGACCATCTTGCTCCGTAGGTGTATCATCTTCCTCATGCGAGAACATAGGAGTTTTTTCCCTAGCTCCCGTAGAGGGAGGAGTTTGATGTGCCATCTCTTCTTCAATAAGTTTGTCAGCAATAAGTGAACGCAGTTGCGCAGCTGTAAGAGTGCGTTTATAGGGAATGCCAATGGAACGAGCAATTTGCCAACAACGCTGTAGGGACAATTTAGGTAGGTTATGCAAAGTATATGCCGACACCAGGCGTCTGACTCGTCTAGGTGGCATAAGTTATTCGCTATGCACAGTACGAATACCCCAACGTAACACGTTAATTTGCAGAACACGCTTAGCTATGCACAGTACGATTGCAGAATACGCATACAAGCAAAGCCGACTGCACACAAGATTGACCGTAGCGAAGCGAGCACACTGAACAAGCTAGTAGCGAGCTGTTGAACGATCACACAATAGCAAGGCTGATCATAAGCAACTGACACGCAAAATTTGTAAAGCGAAGCGAGACAGCAAGCTACACAATGTTCCTGCTACAAGCTTCACCCTAAGCTCAACCGTTTCTCTAAGTCCAGCTCCAGCTCTCGGACAGGCTACCCATATTACAACCTAGGATTTCAAAGGCCTGTTATCCCAGGTGTAATGGGAGCAAAAGAAACACAGCAGAAAAAGTTTAGACTTATATTATCCTTCACCAATTTAGAACAGCAATATGTACACTATGTACAGTAATAAGTATAGTGCACGTCACGGTAAGCAAGGCAGAAATAGAAGCCACAAGATAGCAGACCGTGCTCAACCAGCTCTAGAATGGGAATGACAAGGGCAGACAGGAGAGCGGTATCCACATAACCTCTGCGATTGCCAATCCCACCTTCTTATTGGCTAGAACCTGGTCACTAGTTGAACGATGGGGCCCCATCACCAACTCTTAGCAACCTGGTTCGCTGGTTGGGGGAGATAGCCTGTAAATGAGGGTGTGTCCATGCGCCGAATAAAGGTTACGTACTCTTTGCATGCCACACAAGAGAAGCATCAGAAGGAGAGTTTGTGAGGGAAGTTGTGGCGTCACAACAACACTGACGACTTAACTTGTAACTTATTAATTGTCTCAACAACATAACTCTGAACTCTTAAAGTTTATTGTCGTGTTTATACACACTACACTCCCTAGTTATTATGATGATGATCATCATCATAATAATAATAATAACAATAATAATAATAATAATAATAATTGTGGCATGCAAAGAGTACGTAACCTTTATTCGGCGCATGGACACACCCTCATTTACAGGCTATCTCCCCCAACCAGCGAACCAGGTTGCTAAGAGTTGATGATGGGGCCCCATCGTTCAACTAGTGACCAGGTTCTAGCCAATAAGAAGGTGGGATTGACAATCGCAGAGGTTATGTGGATACCGCTCTCCTGTCTGCCCTTGTCATTCCCACTCTAGAGCTGGTTGAAGCACGGTGTGCTATCTTGTGGCTTCTATTTCTGCCTTGCTTACCGTGGAGTGCACTATATTTATCACTGTAAATAGTGTACATATTGCTGTTCTAAATTGGTGAAGGATAATATAAGTCTAAACTTTTTCTACTGTGTTTATTTGCTCCCATTACACCTGGGATAACAGGCCATTTGAAATCCTAGGTTGTAATATGGGGGCCTGTCCGGGAGCTGGACTTAGAGAAACGGTTGAGCTTAGGGTGAAGCTTGTAGCAGGAACATTGTGTAGCTTGCTGTTTCGCTTCGCTTTACAAATTTTGCGTGTCAGTTGCTTATGATCAGCCTTGCTATTGTGTGATCGTTCAACAGCTCGCTACTAGCTTGTTCAGTGTGCTCGCTTCGCTACGGTCAATCTTGTGTGCAGTCGGCTTTGCTTGTATGCGTATTCTGCAATCGTACTGTGCATAGCTAAGCGTGTTCTGCAAATTAACGTGTTACGTTGGGGTATTCATACTGTGCATAGCGAATAACTTATGCCACCTAGACGAGTCAGACGCCTGGTGTCGGCATATACTTTGCATAACCTACCTAAATTGTCTCTACAGCGTTGTTGGCAAATTGCTCGTTCCATTGGCATTCCCTATAAACGCACTCTCACAGCTGCGCAACTGCGTTCACTTATTGCTGACATACTTATTGAAGAAGAGATGGCACATCAAACTCCTCCCTCTACGGTAGCTAGGGCAAAAACTACTATGTTCTCGCAGGAGGAAGTAGACTTCTTGTTAGAACATGGTTTAGTGGAGGAGTCATCTAGTCCATGGGCTTCACCGTGCATCCTAGTAAAGAAGGCTGATGGAGGGTTTCGTATGTGCACAGACTACCGTAAAGTGAACGAGGTCACAATTACAGATGCTTACCCTCTTCCTCGTCTGGATGACGTAATTGACTTTGTGGGTAAGGCTACTTTTGTGTCCAAATTAGATCTCCTTAAAGGTTACTATCAGGTACCTTTGACAGATAAGGCGAAGGAAATCTCTGCCTTCGTAATTCCAGGAGGTCATTATCAGTATACAGTTACCCCCTTCGGAATGAAAAATTCCCCCTCTTCATTCCAGAAACTCATCCATCAGGCTATTAAAGGACTTGAAGGCACGGCAGCATACCTAGATGATATTGTTGTGGTGTCTGATACTTGGGATCAACACCTACTTAGACTTAAAGCTCTGTTTGAGACCTTTAAGAATTCCCAATTAACAGTTAATTTATCTAAATCTTCCTTTGGCCAGGCCACTATCACTTTTCTAGGCCATGAAGTAGGTAGTGGTAATGTTGCACCTAAACTTGCTAAAGTTCTTTCGATTAAAGATTATCCAGTTCCTCATGATAGGAAATCTCTTCAACGTTTCCTAGGCATGATAGGATTTTACAGAAGATTCTGTAAGAATTTCTCAGATATTGTAGCCCCTCTTACCTCTCTTACCAGTCATAAAGTTCCCTTTAATTGGACGTCAGATTGTAACACTGCTTTTAATAAAGCAAAAAGATTATTGTGCTCTGCACCCATTCTCCTGTCTCCAGACTTCTCCAAACCTTTTTCATTACAGGTTGATGCTTGTGAGTCTGGGGTTGGGGCGGTACTATTACAAATCGGGAACAAGGAGTTGCAGCCTGTAGCATACTTTTCAGCCAAGTTCCAGCCACATCAGAGAGCTTACTCTACCATTGAAAAAGAAGCCCTCGCGCTGGTACTGGCTTTGGAACATTTCGATGTTTATGTGGGCCAGACATCGCAGGTGGTCACAGTCTACAGTGATCACAACCCGTTAGTCTATCTCCAAGCCATGAAGAATCACAACACAAGGCTTATGCGTTGGACGCTCAGGCTGCAGCCCTACAATTTCAAAATTCAGTACATTGCCGGCAAAGAAAATGTGTTGGCAGACTCTTTGTCAAGAGTCTAGTTTAATATTTTATTTAGGTTAGGATGTATTTGTGGTAACCCCCCTTTCAAGCTCTTTTTTTTTATCCCCTGATGTGGGGGTTTTTTTTTAGTGAGGGGATACGGGCTACCGTCCGCTTGTATCTTGGACCTATGTTGGCCTATCTGACTGCTGTCTCACTCTGAGTTTAGGGTTTGGCTTTTGGTCACTAGGAAAGCTGAGCTCTATCTAAGAGTGGGATGGTGGAGAGGATAGGCGGTCCCATTATTTTGTGCCATGGCGGCACGGTTACCACTGGGAGGTGGCAGCCTAATCCTGAGCCTTCTCGGGGATGGGGGTGTGGCATGCAAAGAGTACGTAACCTTTATTCGGCGCATGGACACACCCTCATTTACAGGCTATCTCCCCCAACCAGCGAACCAGGTTGCTAAGAGTTGATGATGGGGCCCCATCGTTCAACTAGTGACCAGGTTCTAGCCAATAAGAAGGTGGGATTGACAATCGCAGAGGTTATGTGGATACCGCTCTCCTGTCTGCCCTTGTCATTCCCACTCTAGAGCTGGTTGAAGCACGGTGTGCTATCTTGTGGCTTCTATTTCTGCCTTGCTTACCGTGGAGTGCACTATATTTATCACTGTAAATAGTGTACATATTGCTGTTCTAAATTGGTGAAGGATAATATAAGTCTAAACTTTTTCTACTGTGTTTATTTGCTCCCATTACACCTGGGATAACAGGCCATTTGAAATCCTAGGTTGTAATAATAATAATAATAATAATAATAATAATAATAATAGTAATAATAATAATAATAATACTATTATTATTATTATTATTATTATTATTATTATTATTATTATTATTATTATTATTGGTAATATTATAACCTGGGAAAGCGCTTCACCCGTAGGGGGTCTCATAAGCACATAGTGGAACGGGAGGTAATCAGTTTCGATTTATAAACAAAGGGTAAGGCCAGATCTCATCCCGTGGATCAAGAGCCTCTCACCGGCACCAATCTTCACATTTACATATGTAAAAAAATAGCCGGGTATGAATAGAAAAAGCTTTTTCGAAATTTTTTGTTTTTGGAAGCCAGTAAAAAATTGAGAACTTTGTGTTTTAGGTTCTCAACGTGGGGGCCGCGGACCCCCTACTAAAAACAATCAGTAATTCTCAACGTGGGGGTCGCGGACCCCCGTAGAGAGGCCGGTATAAGACATATTACCTGACTTAATATATACGTTCCTCAAATGCTATATTTACCGTTTCTTATACGCTCTTTTAGGCTGCTATATTAACGGCCTGTTATAATCAACAGGGGATCAACGGGTACACCAACAGCGGGTGTTTGTTGAGAAGGATGGTAGCTCCGGGTCCTTGGATGGAGAGATTTTCACCAGCATTAAAGGTCCGTCTTCAAGGCATCAGTCAGCTAGGTCGTCTCTCAGTACAATGACTGGATTCTTTATACCTTCATTATAGCTATACTGTACCTTGATTATACCTTCATTATAGCTATATTGTACCTTGATTATACCTTCATTATAGCTATATTGTACCTTGATTATACCTTCATTATAGCTATATTGTACCTTGATTATACCTTCATTATAGCTATACTGTACCTTGATTATACCTTCATTATAGCTATATTGTACCTTGATTATACCTTCATTATAGCTATATTGTACCTTGATTATACCTTCATTATTACCTGGAGATTACCTGGAGAGAGTTCCGGGGGTCAACGCCCCCGCGGCCCGGTCTGTGACCAGGCCTCCTTAGGTCAGTGTCCCAGGATGCGACCCACACCAGTCGACTTACACCCAGGTACCCATTTTACTGATGGGGAACATAGACAACAGGTGGAAAGAAACACGTCCAATGTTTCTACTCTGGCTGGGAATCGAACCCAGGCCCTCACCGTGTGAAGCGAGAGCGTTAACCACCTGGCCACCAGAGCCTGATTATACCTTCATTATAGCTATATTGTACCTTGATTATACCTTCATTACAGCTATATTGTACCTTGATTATACCTTCATTATAGCTATATTGTACCTTGATTATACCTTCATTATAGCTATATTGGACCTTGATTATACCTTCATTATAGCTATACTGTACCTTGATTAAACCTTCATTATAGCTATACTGTACCTTGATTATACCTTCATTATAGCTATACTGTAACTTGATTATACCTTCATTATAGCTATATTGTACCTTGATTATACCTTCATTATAGCTATATTGTACCTTGATTATACCTTCATTATAGCTATATTGTACCTTGATTATACCTTCATTATAGCTATATTGTACCTTGATTATACCTTCATTATAGCTATATTGTACCTTGATTATACCTTCATTATAGCTATACTGTACCTTGATTATACCTTCATTATAGCTATATTGTACCTTGATTATACCTTCATTATAGCTATATTGTACCTTGATTATACCTTCATTATAGCTATATTGTACCTTGATTATACCTTCATTATAGCTATATTGTACCTTGATTATACCTTCATTATAGCTATATTGTACCTTGATTATACCTTCATTATAGCTATATTGTACCTTGATTATACCTTCATTATAGCTATATTGTACCTTGATTATAGCTATTGACTTGAGCAGTTATTGATGTCATTACAGAAATTGATGTTACAGCCATTGCGGCTATTTGTTATTATCAAGGTCATCACAGGTACTGAGCCAGCCAGTAAGGTCATCACAGGTACTGAGCCAGCCAGCAAGGTCGTCACAGGTACTGAGACAGCCAGCAAGGTCGTCACAGGTACTGAGCCAGCCAGCAAGGTCATCACAGGTACTGAGCCAGCCAGCAAGGTCATCACAGGTACTGAGCCAGCCAGCAAGGTCATCACAGGTACTGAGCCAGCCACCAAGGTCATCACAGGTACTGAGCCAGCCAGCAAGGTCATCACAGGTACTGAGCCAGCCAGCAAGGTCATCACAGGTACTGAGCCAGCCAGCAAGGTCATCACAGGTACTGAGCCAGCCAGCAAGGTCAACACAGGTACTGAGCCAGCCAGCAAGGTCATCACAGGTACTGAGCCAGCCAGCAAGGTCATCACAGGTACTGAGCCAGCCAGCAAGGTCATCACAGGTACTGAGCCAGCCAGCAAGGTCATCACAGGTACTGAGCCAGCCAGCAAGGTCATCACAGGTACTGAGCCAGCCAGCAAGGTCATCACAGGTACTGAGCCAGCCAGCAAGGTCAACACAGGTACTGAGCCAGCCAGCAAGGTCATCACAGGTACTGAGCCAGCCAGCAAGGTCATCACAGGTACTGAGCCAGCCAGCAAGGTCATCACAGGTACTGAGCCAGCCAGCAAGGTCATCACAGGTACTGAGCCAGCCAGCAAGGTCATCACAGGTACTGAGCCAGCCAGCAAGGTCATCACAGGTACTGAGCCAGCCAGCAAGGTCATCACAGGTACTGAGCCAGCCAGCAAGGTCATCACAGGTACTGAGCCAGCCAGCAAGGTCATCACAGGTACTGAGCCAGCCAGCAAGGTCATCACAGGTACTGAGCCAGCCAGCAAGGTCATCACAGGTACTGAGCCAGCCAGCAAGGTCAACACAGGTACTGAGCCAGCCAGCAAGGTCATCACAGGTACTGAGCCAGCCAGCAAGGTCATCACAGGTACTGAGCCAGCCAGCAAGGTCATCACAGGTACTGAGCCAGCCAGCAAGGTCATCACAGGTACTGAGCCAGCCAGCAAGGTCATGACAGGTACTGAGCCAGCCAGCAAGGTCATCACAGGTACTGAGCCAGCCAGCCACACTGCTCAGTGGGTCAGTTATAGAGATTGATTTACACTCTCTCCCCTTCCCCCTACCGTTGCTACCCTGGTCCTCCCCTAACCTATCCCACGACACTCCACACATACCTTAACACTGGTGTGTGTGTGTGTGTGTGTGTGTGTGTGTGTGTGTTACTCACCTATGTGTGGTTGTAGGGGTTGAGTCACAGCTCCTGGACCCGTCTCTTAGTTGGTCGTTACGAAGTCCACTCTCTCCCTGCTCCAAGAGCCTTATCGTGTGTGTGTGTGTGTGTGTGTGTACTCACCTAATTGTGGTTGCAGGGGTCGAGACTCAGCTCCTGGCCCCGCCTCTTCACTGATTGCTACTAGGTCCTCTTTCTCTCTCTCTGCTTCCTGAGCTGTATCATACCTCTTCTTAAAACTATGTATGGTTCCTGCCTCCACTACTTCACTTGCTAGGCTATTCCACTTCCTGACAACTCTATGACTGAAGAAATACTTCCTAACGTCCCTGTGACTCGTCTGAGTCTTCAGCTTCCACTTGTGACCCCTTGTCCCTGTGTCCCCTCTCTGGAACAACCTATCTCTGTCCACCTTGTCTATTCCCCGCAGTATCTTGTATGTCGTTATCATGTCTCCCCTCACCCTTCTGTCCTCCAGTGTCGTCAGTCCGATTTCCCTCAACCTTTCCTCGTACGACATTCCCCTGAGCTCTGGGACTAGCCTTGTTGCAAACCTTTGTACTTTCTCTAACTTCTTGACGTGCTTGACCAGGTGTGGGTTCCAGACTGGTGCTGCATACTCCAGTATGGGCCTAACATACACAGTGTACAGTGTCTTGAACGATTCCTTATTAAGGTATCGGAACGCTATTCTCAGGTTTGCCAGGCGCCCGTATGCTGCAGCAGTTATTTGGTTGATGTGTGCCTCCGGTGATGTGTTCGGTGTTATGGTCACCCCAAGGTCTGTAGTCTTTGTCCACCTAGCCTATACTCTGTCTGCGATCTTCTTTGCCCCTCCCCAATCTTCATGACTTTGCATTTGGCTGGATTGAATTCGAGAAGCCAGTTACTGGACCACATGTCCAGCCTGTCCAGGTCTCTTTGTAGTCCTGCCTCATCCTCATCCGATTTAATTCTTCTCAT
Source organism: Cherax quadricarinatus (assembly GCF_038502225.1). Taxonomy (NCBI): domain Eukaryota; kingdom Metazoa; phylum Arthropoda; class Malacostraca; order Decapoda; family Parastacidae; genus Cherax; species Cherax quadricarinatus. The sequence goes on from NC_091346.1 coordinate 20,383,478, forward strand.
CAACTTCACATCATCTGCGAACAGGGACACTTCAGAGTCTATTCCTTCCATCATGTCGTTCGCATATATCAAAAATAGCACTGGTCCTAGAACTGACCCCTTTGGGACCCCGCTCGTAACAGGCGCCCACTGTGATACCTCTTCACGTACCATGACTCGTTGCTGCCTCCCTGTCAGGTATTCCCTGATCCATTGCAGTGCCCTTCCTGTTACATGCGCCTGATCCTCCAGCTTCTGCACTAATCTCTTGTGGGGAACTGTGTCAAAGGCCTTCTTGCAGTCTAGGAAAACGCAATCTACCCACCCCTCTCTCTCGTGTCTTACTTCTGTTACCTTGTCATAAAACTCCAGGAGGTTTGTGATACACGATTTGCCTTGTGTGTGTGTGTGTGTGTGTGTGTGTGTGTGTGTGTGTGTGTGTGGGTGCGTGCGCACCCACACGTCTAGTGCCGGACGCAGTGCGTCTCAACACGTCCAGCCGATATCGGAAGTCAATAAGTAATATCACATACAAATTACATGAACGAAATTGATATTGATACAAAGAGGCATTTGTAGGTGGCAGCACCAGTACAACAATACCACCTTCACCAACACAATACCACCTTCACCAACACAATACCACCTTCACCAACACAATACCACCTTCACCAACACAATACCACCTTCACCAACACAATACCACCTTCACCAACACAATACCAGCGGCAGCAACACAATACCACCTTCACCCACACCATACTACCTTCACCAACACAATACCACCTTCACCAACACAATACCACCTTCACCAACACAATATCACCTTCACCAACACAATACCACCTTCACCAACACAATACCACCTTCACCAACACAATACCACCTTCACCAACACAATACCACCTTCACCAACACAATACCACCTTCACCAATACAATACCACCTTCACCCACACCATACTACCTTCACCAACACAATACCACCTTCACCAACACAATACCACCTTCAACACAATATCACCTTCACCAACACAATACCACCTTCACCCACACAATATCACCTTCACCAACACAATACCACCTTCACCAACACAATACCACCTTCACCAACACAATACCACCTTCACCAACACAATACCACCTTCACCAACACGATACCACCGTCAGCAACACAATACCACCTTCACCAACACAATACCACCTTCACCAACACAATACCACCTTCACCAACACAATACCACCGGCAGCAACACAATACCACCTTCACCAACACAATACCACCTTCACCAACACGATACCACCGTCAGCAACACAATACCACCTTCACCAACACAATACCACCTTCACCAACACAATACCACCTTCACCAACACAATACCACCGGCAGCAACACAATACCACCTTCACCAACACAATACCACCTTCACCAACACGATACCACCGTCAGCAACGCAATACCACCTTCACCCACACAATACCACCTTCACCAACACAATACCACCTTCACCCACACAATACCACCTTCACCAACACAATACCACCTTCACCAACACAATACCACCTTCACCAACATAATACCACCTTCCCCAACACAATACCACCGGCAGCAACACAATACCACCTTCCCCAACACAATACCACCTTCATCAACACAATATCACCTTCACCAACAAAATACCACCTTCACCAACACAATATCACCTTCACCAACACAATACCACCTTCACCAACACAATACCACCTTCACCAACACAATACCACCTTCACCAACACAATACCACCTTCAACACAATACCACCGGCAGCAACACAATACCATCTTCAACACAATACCACCTTCACCAACACAATACCACCTTCACCAACACAATACCACCTTCACCAACACGATACCACCGTCAGCAACACAATACCACCTTCACCAACACAATACCACCTTCACCAACACAATACCACCTTCACCAACACAATACCACCTTCACCAACACAATACCACCTTCACCAACACAATACCACCGGCAGCAACACAATACCACCTTCACCAACACAATACCACCTTCATCAACACAATATCACCTTCACCAACACAATACCACCTTCACAACACAATACCACCTTCACCAACACAGTACCGCCTTCACCAACACAATACCACCTTCAACACAATACCACCTTCAACACAATACCACCTTCATCAACACAATACCACCTTCACAAACACAATACCACATTCACCAACACAATACCACCTTCACAAACACAATACCACCTTCACCAACACAATACCGCCTTCACCATATGGTAAACATGAGGAAATTAAATCTTCATCAGAGTACAAAACAAATTCTGGCCACAAAATAGAGCGAAACACCAACGTCAAAGACCTGGGAGTGATCATGTCGGAGGATCTCACCTTCAAGGACCATAACATTGTATCAATCGCATCTGCTAGAAAAATGACAGGATGGATAATGAGAACCTTCAAAACTAGGGAGGCCAAGCCCATGATGACACTCTTCAGGTCACTTGTTCTATCTAGGCTGGAATATTGCTGCACACTAACAGCACCTTTCAAGGCAGGTGAAATTGCCGACCTAGAAAATGTACAGAGAACTTTCACGGCGCGCATAACGGAGATAAAACACCTCAATTACTGGGAGCGCTTGAGGTTCCTAAACCTGTATTCCCTGGAACGCAGGAGGGAGAGATACATGATTATATACACCTGGAAAATCCTAGAGGGACTAGTACCGAACTTGCACACGAAAATCACTCACTACGAAAGCAAAAGACTTGGCAGACGATGCAACATCCCCCCAATGAAAAGCAGGGGTGTCACTAGCACGTTAAGAGACCATACAATAAGTGTCAGGGGCCCGAGACTGTTCAACTGCCTCCCAGCACACATAAGGGGGATTACCAACAGACCCCTGGCAGTCTTCAAGCTGGCACTGGACAAGCACCTAAAGTCAGTTCCTGATCAGCCGGGCTGTGGCTCGTACGTTGGTTTGCATGCAGCCAGCAGCAACAGCCTGGTTGATCAGGCTCTAATCCACCAGGAGGCCTGGTCACAGACCGGGCCGCGGGGGCGTTGACCCCCGGAACTCTCTCCAGGTAAACTCCAGGTAATACCACCTTCAACACAATATCACCTTCACCAACACAATACCACCGGCATCAACACAATCCCACCTTCACCAACACAATACCACCTTCACAGACACAATACCACATTCACCAACACAATACCACCTCCACCAACACTATACCACCCCCCACCAACACCTTACTCGCAGCACAGCTGGTGTTGCATGCACTGGGTGCAACTGACAGGTGTTTCTGGCAAGTGCATCCATTTAGCTCTCAGTTGAACAACATTCGCTTTATAGTCGAGGTACAGCACACAGAACCACTTCCTGCACGTCACCCTAGCCAGAATGTGTGTGTACCTACTTAGTATGACGTAGGTAACTAGGTGGTGGAACTGTCTTATAGTTCAGAGTGAGGATGGACGGTAGTAACTAGGTTCTGGAGCTGTCTGATAGTTCAGAGTGAGGATGGACGGTAGTAACTAGGTTCTGGAGCTGATAGTTCAGAGTGAGGGTGGACGGTAGTAGCTAGGTTCTGGAGCTATCTGATAGTTCAGTGTGAGGATGGACAGTAGTAACTTGGTTCTGGAGCTGTCTGATAGTTCAGAGTGAGGGTGGACGGTAGTAACTAGGTTCTGGAGCTGTCTGATAGTTCAGAGTGAGGATGGACGGTAGTAACTAGGTTCTGGAGCTGTCTGATAGTTCAGAGTGAGGATGGACGGTAGTAACTAGGTTCTGGAGCTGTCTGATAGTTCAGAGTGAGGGTGGACGGTAGTAACTAGGTTCTGGAGCTGTCTGATAGTTCAGAGTGAGGATTGACAGCACTAACTAGGTGCTGGGACTGTCTGTTAAATAAGGCTCTTGAAAAAGTAAGAGAGAGTGGACCTAGTAGCGACCAGCAAAGAGACAGGCCCGGCCTGAGCTGTGAATCGACCCCTGCAACCACATACTGGTGAATACATACGGGTGAGAACACACACACACACACACACACACACACACACACACACACATATACACACATATACAGACACACACACACACACACACACACATACACATACACACACACATACACACATAACAGATACAATCTTTCCATCCGGATATCAAATCCTCAGGAAAGACAGTGGGGTTTTGAGAAAATGGAAGGAATGGATGGCATGGACGAAAGGGACTACTTAGTAGGAACAATCCAGTCTGAGGGACATAAGGTGATAATTGCAGTAATGTACAACCCACCACAGAACTGCAGGAGGCCAAGAGAAGAATACGATGAGAGCAACAGAGCAATGATCGACACACTAGCCGAGGTGGCCAGGAGAGCACACATGGGGGGAGCAAAGTTACTAGTTATGGGTGAATTCAATCACAAGGAGATTGACTGGGAAAACCTGGAGCCCCATGGGGGTCCCGAAACATGGAGAGCCAAGATGATGGATGTGGTACTGGAGAACCTCATGCATCAACATGTTAGAGACACTACCAGAGAGAGAGGAGAGGATGAACCAGCAAGGTTGGACCTTGTATTTACCATGAGTAGTTCGGACATCGAGGGTATCATGTATGAAAGGCCCCTGGGAGCTAGTGATCATGTGGTTCTGTGCTTCGACTACATAGTTGAGCTCCAAGTGGAGAGAGTAGCAGGAATAGGCTGGGAAAAACCAAACTACAAAAGGGGGAACTACTCAAGCATGAGGAACTTCCTTCAAGACATTCAGTGGGAGAGGGAACTGACAGGAAAACCAGTACAAGAAATGATGGACTATGTAGCAACAAAATGCAAGGAGGCAGAGGAGAGGTTTGTTCCCAAGGGAAACAGAAATAATGGGAAGAACAGAACGAGTCCTTGGTTCACCCAAAGGTGTAGGGAGGCAAAAACTAGGTGTACTAGAGAATGGAAAAGGTACAGAAGACAGAGAACTCAGGAAAATAAAGAAATCAGCCGAAGAGCCAGAAACGAATATGCACAGATAAGAAGGGAGGCTCAGAGACAATATGAAAATGACATAGCATCAAAAGTAAAGACTGACCCGAAGCTGTTGTACAGCCACATCAGGAGGAAAACAACAGTCAAGGACCAGATAATCAGACTGAGGAAGGGTGATGGGAAATTCACAAGAAACGACCGAGAGGTATGTCAGGAGCTCAACACAAGATTTAAAGAGGTATTTACAGTGGAAACCAGTAGGACTCCAGGAAATCAGAACAGGGGGGCACACCAGCAAGTGCTGGATGAGGTACATATAACCAAGGAGGAGGTGAAGAAGCTGCTATGCGAACTTGACACCTCAAAGGCGGTGGGACCAGACAACATCTCTCCATGGGTCCTTAAAGTGTGAGCCATTAACAAAGATCTTCAACACATCATTTGAAACTGGGCAACTCCCTGAGGTATGGAAAATGGCAAATGTAGTCCCAATTTTTAAAAAGGGAGACAGACATGAGGCACTAAACTACAGACCTGTATCACTAACGTGTATAGTATGCAAGGTCATGGAGAAGATCATCAGGAGGAGAGTGGTGGGGCACCTGGAAAGAAACAAGTGTATAATTGAAAACCTGCACGGTTTCAGGGAAGGAAAATCCTGTGTCACAAACCTACTAGAGTTTTATGACAAGGTGACAGAAGTAAGACAAGAGAGAGAGGGGTGGATCGACTGCGTATTTTTGGACTGCAAGAAGGCCTTCGACACAGTTCCTCACAAGAGGTTACTGCAAAAGCTAGAGGACCAGGCACACATAACAGGAAAGGCACTGCAATGGATCAGAGAATATCTGACAGGGAGGCAACAACGAGTCATGGTACGCGACGAGGTGTCAGAGTGGGCCCCTGTGACAAGCGGTGTTCCACAGGGGTCAGTCATAGGACCTGTGCTGTTCTTGGTATACGTGAACGACATAACGGAAGGGATAGACTCAGAAGTGTCCTTGTTTGCAGATGATGTGAAGTTAATGAGAAGAATCAAATCGGACGAGGATCAGGCA
>NC_091346.1:20392034-20409534 GCF_038502225.1 Cherax quadricarinatus
TCTGACCTAATTTTGTACTGGTTCCTGTGTATTGTCACAGTCACAGTTTTTCCTATGCTGAACATAGTATTATGGGAGCTTTGTAACTTTTGTGGAGGATCTGCAGATGGTCCCTACTTAGTGTCGTTATATTATCTCCTGATTCTGTGTCGCAGTCGCTTGATATTGCATTGCTATTGGGCTTAGCATTCTTTGTTGTTCAAGCAGACTGTTCGGGTTGCCAGTCGGTCAAGAAGTTAGTTTATTTGAGGACTTTGTCAGTCACTTGTTTAAGTCTTATTCGAGTCTTGAGACATAGCTAACTACTTAAGAGCACTTACACGCATACACACCCTTGTACATATTTGTAATATCTTATTAAATGTTAATGTACCTGACGGTACTTAAGAATTATAAATGTGATATGTGCTTTCAGCACAATAATATTGAACTCGAGAGATTGATTTTATTTTGATTGCAGTAATTAATTTAATTTGATAATATACCTCTAGACAACTTACTACTTAATAAATTTATTAAATTTTAATTTCTCTAGTTAGTAGCCTACCAGTTGTAATCCTAAAGCACTATTGAACCATACTGAATTTTAATGGATAATTGGACAAGGATACTGACTACTTGTTACGAAAACCCAGTAACAGGCTGGATACTAGAAGGGCAGTCCTTTCTAGTATTCACTGGAGATCTCTAAGCTTTTAGAATCGCGTTTTTTGTAACAGACACTGATTACTCTGAGGACACTGACTGTACTCTGAAGACATTGACTGTACTCTGACGACACTAACTGTAACTTTACTCTGAGGACACTGTAACTGTACTCTGAGTACACTAACTCTACTCTGAGGACACTGTCTTTACTCTGAATACACTAACTGTGCTCTGAAGAAACTGACTGTACTCTGAGGACACTGACTGTAATTTTACTCTGAGGACACGGACTGTACTCTGAGGACACTGACTGCTCTGAAGACACTGACTGTACTCTGACGACACTGACTGTAACTCTATACTGAGGACATTGATTGTAACTGTATTTTGAGGACACTGACTGTAATTGTACTCTGAGGACACTGACCGTAACTGTACTCTGACAAGGTCTTCCTATTCTGATACACTTGTATACTCCGAGAGGTAAATATCTCAGCGTATATCCACCAAGGGTTACCATGTATAGCACTATTTTAAGCACTAAAGTGTCCCTGACTGGTGGTGTGCAGGTGACTTACAACCTTGATGACCTTCAATCAATATTTTAATTAAAAAAATGTTAAAGGTATGTTAGGCTACCGCTTTACGCACCCCGAACGCATTTCCCGTAAATAAGACACGTAAGTGGTTCGTGTTACAGCGTTCATAAGCAAAAATTGCAGCGTTTTTTTAATATATCTCACCGAAGACAGTTTTATTTTCCCTAGTGTGAGCTTATTTTAGCCCAGGAGATAACAGAAACATGTAAACCAAGGGAGTAGCCGCTCCCAGTCGCGGATTCTATCTGTAATCCGATCCAGCTCGCGAACTGCAAGCAATTTGTAAACATATACGATTTTGGAATGTCCCTCGCAGAGAAACCTTTTTTGATCGTTCTCTACGACCATGGCTTGATACGGCGGGAGCCTTCACTTGCCCTATAAACTCCGATAAGTTTGCTCCTACGAGAGTTTGATACGGCGTGAGCCTTCCCTAGCCCTATAAACTCCGATAAACTGGCTCCTACGAGTACTTGATACGGCGTGAGCCTTCCTTAGCCCTATAAACTCCGATAAACTGGCTCCTACGAGTACTTGATACGGCGTGAGCCTTCCTTAGCCCTATAAACTCCGATAAACTGGCTCCTACGAGTACTTGATACGGCGTGAGCCTTCCTTAGCCCTATAAACTCCGATAAGCCGGCTCCTACGAGGACTTGATACGGCGTGAGTTTTTACTGGCCCAACAGATTCCGATAAAAAGTTGGCCGCTGCCAGGGATCGATACGGCGTAAGACTTCGCTGGTCCTATAAACTCCAAAAAAGTTTATTGCTACGATTTATTTCTCTACCCGAAACTAACACATAAACGTTCTCTTAGATACACAATATTCTAAAATATTACACAATTATAAAGGTTAGATTTATATATAAAATTACAGAATGTAAATTTGTAGTAATTATAAAAGACAAGACAAAAAATTCACAATACCGCAGCTGCAGAGTGAATATAATAACTGTATATAATACCGACGTGTTGATAAGTGACATGTTGCAGCAGTTGGGTCTCTTTATTCCGAAACGTTTCGCCTGCACAGCAGGTTTCTTCAGTCGAGTACAGAGAAGTGTGGAGCAAAACTCTTCTCCAGGCTGAGGGACTGACCACCTTGAAACTACGTCATCTGTGCTTGACTGAAGAGGCTTACTGTGAAGGTGGTGGTGGTGGTGATGGTGGTGATGGTGGTGGTGGTGGTGGTGGTGGTGGTGGTGGTGGTGGTGGTGGTGGTGGTGATGGTGGTGGTGATGGTGGTGATGGTGGTGGTGGTGGTGGTGGTGGTGGTGATGGTGGTGGTGGTGGTGGTGATGGTGGTGATGGTGGTGGTGGTGGTGGTGATGGTGGTGATGGTGGTGGTGGTGGTGGTGGTGGTGGTGGTGATGGTGGTGGTGGTGGTGGTGGTGGTGGTGGTGGTGGTGGTGGTGGTGGTGATGGTGGTGATGGTGGTGGTGGTGGTGGTGGTGGTGGTGGTGGTGATGGTGGTGGTGGTGGTGGTGGTGGTGGTGGTGATGGTGGTGGTGGTGGTGGTGGTGGTGGTGGTGGTGGTGGTGGTGGTGATGGTGGTGGTGGTGGTGGTGATGGTGGTGGTGGTGGTGGTGGTGGTGGTGGTGGTGGGGGTGGTGGTGGTGGTGATGGTGGTGGTGGTGATGGTGGTGGTGGTGGTGGTGGTGGTGGTGATGGTGGTGGTGGTGATGGTGGTGGTGGTGATGGTGGTGGTGGTGATGGTGGTGGTGGTGGTGGTGGTGATGGTGGTGGTGATGGTGGTGGTGGTGGTGGTGATGGTGGTGGTGGTGGTGGTGATGGTGGTGGTGGTGGTGGTGATGGTGGTGGTGATGGTGGTGGTGGTGATGGTGGTGGTGGTGGTGGTGGTGGTGGTGATGGTGGTGGTGGTGGTGGTGGTGGTGATGGTGGTGGTGATGGTGGTGGTGGTGATGGTGGTGGTGATGGTGGTGGTGGTGGTGGTGATGGTGGTGGTGATGGTGGTGGTGGTGATGGTGGTGGTGGTGGTGGTGGTGATGGTGGTGGTGGTGGTGGTGGTGGTGGTGATGGTGGTGGTGGTGATGGTGGTGATGGTGGTGGTGGTGGTGGTGGTGGTGGTGGTGGTGGTGGTGATGGTGGTGGTGGTGATGGTGGTGGTGGTGGTGGTGGTGGTGGTGATGGTGGTGGTGGTGGTGGTGGTGGTGGTGATGGTGGTGGTGGTGATGGTGGTGGTGGTGGTGGTGATGGTGGTGGTGGTGGTGGTGGTGATGGTGGTGGTGGTGGTGGTGGTGGTGGTGGTGGTGATGGTGGTGGTGGTGGTGGTGGTGATGGTGATGGTGGTGGTGATGGGGGTGGTGGTGGTGGGGGTGGTGGTGGTGGGGGTGATGGTGATGGTGGTGGTGGTGGGGGTGGTGGTGGTGGTGATGGTGGCGGTGGTGATGGTGGTGGTGGTGGTGGTGGTGGTGATGGTGGTGGTGGTGATGGTGGTGGTGATGGTGGTGGTGGGGGTGGTGGTGGTGGGGGTGGTGGTGGTGGTGGTGGTGATGGTGATGGTGGTGGTGATGGTGGTGGTGGGGGTGGTGGTGGTGGGGGTGATGGTGGTGGTGGTGGTGATGGTGGTGGTGGTGGTGGTGGTGGTGGTGGTGGTGGTGGTGGTGGTGATGGTGGTGGTGGTGATGGTGGTGGTGGTGATGGTGATGGTGGTGGTGATGGTGGTGGTGGGGGTGGTGGTGGTGGTGGTGGTGGGGGTGATGGTGATGGTGGTGGTGATGGTGGTGGTGGGGATGGTGGTGGTGGGGGTGGTGGTGGTGGGGGTGGTGGTGGTGATGGTGGTGGTGGTGATGGTGGTGGTGGTGGTGGTGGTGGTGGTGGTGGTGATGGTGATGGTGGTGGGGGTGGTGGTGGTGGGGGTGGTGGTGGTGGGGGTGATGGTGATGGTGGTGGTGATGGTGGTGGTGGGGGTGGTGGTGGTGGTGGTGATGGTGGTGGGGGTGATGGTGATGGTGGTGGTGATGGTGGTGATGGTGGTGGTGGTGGTGGTGGTGGTGGTGGTGGTGGTGATGGTGGTGGTGGTGATGGTGGTGGTGGTGGTGGTGGTGGTGGTGGTGATGGTGATGGTGGTGGTGATGGTGGTGGTGGGGGTGGTGATGGTTGTGGTAGTGGTGGTGGTGGTGGAGGTGATGGTGGTGGTGATGGTGGTGGTGGGGGTGGTGGTGGTGGGGGTGATGGTGATGGTGGTGGTGATGGTGGTGGTGATGGTGGTGGTGGTGGTGGTGGGGGTGATGGTGATGGTGGTGGTGATGGTGGTGGTGGGGGTGATGGTGGTGGTGGGGGTGGGGGTGGTGGTGATGGTGATGGTAGTGGTGGTGGTGGTGATGGTGGTGGTGGTGGTGGTGGTGGTGGTGGTGATGGTGGTGGTGATGGTGGTGGTGATGGTGGTGGTGGTGGTGGTGGTGGTGGTGATGGTGATGGTGGTGGTGATGGTGGTGGTGGGGGTGATGGTGGTGGTGATGGTGATGGTAGTGGTGGTGGTGGTGGTAGTGATGTAATGGTGGTGGTAGTGGTGGGAGGTGGTGGTGGTGGTGGTGGTGATGTTGGTGATGGTGGTGATGATGGTGGTGGTGATGGTGGTGATGGTAATGGTGGGGAGGGTGATAGTGGTGGGGGTTGTGGTGGGTGAGAATTGGGGGTGGAGGAGTAAAGGTGGAGCAGGTGGGGGCGAGTGAGGGTGGAGATGGTGAAGGGGAGGGGGGGTGAGGGTGGAGATGGTGGGGGTGGGGGAGGGAAAGTAGAGGGGTCATGCAGTAACCATGGCAACGCCTCTCTCTCTCTCTCTCTCTCTCTCTCTCTCTCTCTCCCTCCCACCTCTCTGATCTGCTCTCCCAGCCTCACCCAGCTGATGCGATCTCCCCTCACCACCCGCACCTCCCTCACAGCATCACCACCCTCACCTCCCTCACAGCATCACCACCCGCACCTCCCTCACAGCATCACCACCCTCACCTCCCTCACAGCATCACCACCCGCACCTCCCTCACAGCATCACCACCCTCACCTCCCTCACAGCATCACCACCCTCACCTCCCTCACAGCATCACCACCCGCACCTCCCTCACAGCATCACCACCCTCACCTCCCTCACAGCATCACCACCCTCACCTCCCTCACAGCATCACCACCCTCACCTCCCTCACCTCCCTCACCTCCCTCACCTCCCTCACCTCCCTCACCTCCCTCACAGCATCACCACCTTCACCTCCCTCACAGCATCACCACCCTCACCTCCCTCACAGCATCACCACCCTCACCTCCCTCACAGCATCACCACCCTCACCTCCCTCACAGCATCACCACCCTCACCTCCCTCACCTCCCTCACCTCCCTCACCTCCCTCACCTCCCTCACCTCCCTCACAGCATCACCACCTTCACCTCCCTCACAGCATCACCACCTTCACCTCCCTCACAGCATCACCACCCTCACCTCCCTCACCTCCCTCACCTCCCTCACCTCCCTCACCTCCCTCACAGCATCACCACCTTCACCTCCCTCACAGCATCACCACCCTCACCTCCCTCACCTCCCTCACAGCATCACCACCCTCACCTCCCTCACAGCATCACCACCCGCACCTCCCTCACAGCATCACCACCATCACCTCCCTCACAGCATCACCTCCCTCACCTCCCTCACCTCCCTCACCTCCCTCACCTCCCTCACCTCCCTCACAGCATCACCACCCTCACCTCCCTCACAGCATCACCACCCGCACCTCCCTCACAGCATCACCACCCTCACCTCCCTCACAGCATCACCACCCTCACCTCCCTCACAGCATCACCACCCTCACCTCCCTCACAGCATCACCACCCTCACCTCCCTCACAGCATCACCTCCCTCACCTCCCTCACCTCCCTCACCTCCCTCACCTCCCTCACCTCCCTCACAGCATCACCACCTTCACCTCCCTCACCTCCCTCACCTCCCTCACCTCCCTCACCTCCATCGCAGCATCACCTCCCTCACCTCCCTCACCTCCCTCACAGCATCACCTCCCTCACCTCCATCGCAGCATCACCACCCTCACCTCCCTCACCTCCATCGCAGCATCACCTCCCTCACCTCCCTCACTTCCCTCACAGCATCACCACCCTCACCTCCCTCACCTCCCTCACCTCCCTCACCTCCCTCACCTCCCTCACAGCATCACCTCCCTCACCTCCATCGCAGCATCACCTCCCTCACCTCCCTCACCTCCCTCACCTCCCTCACAGCATCACCTCCCTCACCTCCATCGCAGCATCACCTCCCTCACCTCCCTCACCTCCCTCACCTCCCTCACCTCCCTCACCTCCCTCACCTCCCTCACAGCATCACCACCTTCACCTCCCTCACAGCATCAACACCCTCACCTCCCTCACCTCCCTCACAGCATCACCACCCTCACCTCCCTCACAGCATCACCACCCTCACCTCCCTCACCTCCCTCACCTCCCTCACCTCCCTCACCTCCCTCACCTCCCTCACAGCATCACCACCTTCACCTCCCTCACCTCCCTCACCTCCCTCACCTCCCTCACCTCCATCGCAGCATCACCACCCTCACCTCCCTCACCTCCATCGCAGCATCACCTCCCTCACCTCCCTCACAGCATCACCACCCTCACCTCCCTCACAGCATCACCACCCTCACCTCCCTCACAGCATCACCACCCTCACCTCCCTCACAGCATCACCTCCCTCACCTCCCTCACAGCATCACCTCCCTCACCTCCCTCACAGCATCACCACCCTCACCTCCCTCACCTCCATCGCAGCATAACCACCCTGTTGCAACCCCTGAATGGGTTACAATGATTATTATGTATATATAATGTATATTACCTTTTCATTTAATTTTATATTGCTTATATTTGCGATAATAGCTAAATCGTAAATGTATGACTTTATATTATTATTTGACTGTTATATTGTTATTTAGCTTATGTTGTTAGGATGTACATAATATGTGCTCAGTTAGTCTTGATTGTCAAACTACTGTAATTATCGCTTGTCGCTCGTTATACTGCCGGCTTCTGAGCTGCAGTTGTCCACGTAGCTATCACGTGATCGAGGGGGGGTGTCCTCACCTCGTCTGAAGTAGTCAGTCTGCTGGAGACTCGCTTGCTGGTCGGACAGCTTGTCTGTCTGACAGTCTGCTAGAGACTCGCTTGCTGGTTGGACATTGTCTGTCTGAGTCTGCTGGAGACTCGCTTGCTGGTTGGACAGATTGTCTGTCTCATTATTCTTGTTAGTTCTGTAGAACTTTGTTCACAGAACATTGTATAGACTTTGTGATTTTCGACGTTGTACTGAGGTTGTGTGTCGCTTAGACACTCTGAATATCTCAGGTCCTTAGCTATAGCTTCTGACCTAATTTTGTACTGGTTCCTGTGTATTGTCACAGTCACAGTTTTACCTATGCTGAACAAAGATTCAGTATTATGGGAGGTTTGTAACTTTTGTGGAGGATCTGCTGATGGTCCCTACTTAGTGTCGTTATATTATTTCCCAGTTCCTGATTCTGTGTTGCAGTCGCTTGATATTGCATTGCTATTGGGCTTAGCATTCTTTGTTGTTCAAGCAGACTGTTTGGGTTGCCAGTCGGTCAAGAAGTTAGTTTATTTGAGGACTTTGTCAGTCACTTGTTTAAGTCTTATTCGAGTCTTGAGACATAGCTAACTACTTAAGAGCACTTACACGCATACACACACTTGTACATATTTGTAATATCTTATTAAATGTTAATGTACCTGACGGTACTTAAGAATTATAAATGTGATATGTGCTTTCAGCCCAATAATATTGAACTCGAGAGATTGATTTTATTTTGATTGCTGTAATTAATTTAATTTGATAATATACCTCTAGACAACTTACTACTTAATAAATTTATTAAATTTTAATTTCTCTAGTTAGTAGCCTACCAGTTGTAATCCTAAAGCACTATTGAACCATACTGAATTTTAATGGATAATTGGACAAGGATACTGACTACTTGTTACGAAAACCCAGTAACAGGCTGGATGCTAGAAGGGCAGTCCTTTCTAGTATTCACTGGAGATCTCTAAGCTTTTAGAATCGCGTTTTTTTGTAACAAATGGGGGCCTGTCCGGGATGCTCTTGATCCAAGGTGTTGGAGAAATTGTCCAGTTTGACAAACTAGTACTTCTATGGTCAAACACTTTGAGTACTTTCCTAATCTGAAGACTTTGAGTTTAGTCTTGTACAACATACCATGTGGATGTATGTACCTGACTGAGTCTCTTGATCCAAGGAGATGGAAATAATGTTGATGAGCTCTAGTTCTAAGACAACTAACACTAAAATTCCTATTAGGATTATAGTTTCCCATAATCACTCTCTCGTAGTACAATTATTTTCGTGATGTATGCCAATGTGAAACAGTTAATTGATACTCTGACTTTGTCTGAGTTAAGTACATTAAAACTTCAGACGTGTTGGCAAGTAGCCAAGTATCTCGGTGTGACGTATAACAGGAATTACACCGCTGAAACTGTCAGAGCGTTAATTAAAGATATATTGTTTCCTGCTCGTACAGAGATGTCTGATTATGATTCAGATTCAGAAAGCCTAGTGTCACAATTAGGAAGTATGGCTTTATTTGAAGTTGAAGAAAGAGCAACTAGAGCAGAAGTGAGCCTAGTGTCTGAGCCTAGTGTAGCTCAGTTCTCGCTCACTCCTTCCTTCACTGACACTATAGTACAGAGTATAGCTGGTAGTATGACGCAGCCTAATACTAGTACAGTGTATACTACACCTGTATTTACTTATCCTAGACCAGATCTAGACACTCTAGAGACGGCTGGACCAAGTGTTCGACCTAAGGACCGTCCAGACCATGTTAATTTCCCTACTCCTCCATTACCCACTGGTCCTATCTCTCAGGAACAGTTTGAGAGGTTTGAACGCCTCATTATGTTGCAGACTGCACAAATTGAGGCACAGAGGAGATTGAACGAAGAAGATTTCCAAAGAGAAAATGTTCGTCTGTTAAGACAACAGACTGATATATCACAGGACATATTTAATGTGCAGAAAGCTGCATCCATGGTTCCTAAGTTTTTTGAAAGTGACTTAGACATATATTTTGATGTGTTTGAGAACCAGGCTCGTGCTATGAACTGGCCACGTAAGCACTGGGCAACATTGCTTCATACTGCGTTGACGGGAAGAGCTCAAACGTGTTCTGCCGCCTTACCATTTGCTAAGTACATTAGTTATGACGCTGTCAAACAAACTATTCTAGAGACATATAACTTGTTACCTGTAAGTTATCAAAGAGCATTTCGTATGTTACAACGACGAAAAGATCAAACTTGCGTAGAGTTTGCTCGTGAGAAAAAAGTTGCATTTGAGAGATGGACTAGAGCTGCTAAGTGTAACAACTACGACAGCCTTGTTCAGTTGTTACTACACGAAGAGTTTAACAACTGTATGTCTGCTGACATACAAGAATATCTGATCGATCATACTACCTCAGATATTCTGGAAACTGCAGCATTAGCAGACAATTACGAAATTTCTCACAAACTTGTACGTACTAAAACACTCAGAAACAAGGTAACTAAAAATTGTCCTAGAAGTTGGCAACCTAAATCAGCTGCTCATTGCCGGCCTGATGTACCTGCTACTGTAACTTCTCGTACCTTTACCAGGAAAGCTCACAATCCTGAATCTGTCTCTGTGGCTAGACAGAAATCTGATAACGAGAAGAAGAAAGTTAAGTGTACCTATTGTAACAGGAAAGGACATACTAGAGAGTATTGCTATAAGTTAGAAAGAGATACGAGATACAGTCGTGCGGCTGGCGCCCCCACTCAAGTCGTATCCTCTTCCGAGCAACAAAGGTACCAAAATCCTAGCAATTCCTCTTATCCTACTGTTTTAGATAATGTTACTCAGGATAGATGACTAGCGTCAGAAAGTGTATCTGACGAAAAGATTCGTTCAGCGATGAGTCCTTACTTTTCGAGAGATAAAGTAGGATTTGACGAATCACATCTAACTGAGATAATTTCTTTCAGAGACACTGGCAGTTATCTCACGTTATTAAGAGAAGATGTACTGCCCATTACTGACGATACCTATTGCAAGATAGATGTATTGTTAGAAGCCTATGGAGGGGCTGTTATAAAAGTACCTCTTCACAAGGTTTATATTGAAACAAGCTATTATACTGGCTATATTTCAGTGGGTATATCCAGTGGTGTATTTCCCATCAGGTCAGTGGACTTGTTGATAGGGAACGATATCCTTCATGCTGGTATATGTAAAGAACCACTTGTGATTGATAATACCACTGATGATAATTATGCCATTGAAGCTTGTAGAGAGAAACCTATTTTATTTCCTCTCAGCGCAATTACTAGAGCTATGTCAAAGATACAACAACCATCCTTGTCTCCTGTTGAGTTAGTTGATGACAATGATTTGGGGTTGAATATGTTGTTTAGTGACGCTCTGCGCCCAGGATCATTAACACTGACTCCCCCCGGTCATCAACCTAGTCAGGACACAACTGACGTTAAATTTCTAACTCATGATGATTTAATCAAGGATCAGTTTGTTGATCAGTCACTGGAAAGACTGAGAGATATAGCAGTTACTGAGAGTGAAGCAAAGGATCTCGATAATTGTTACTATTATAGTAACGGTGTACTGATGGAGAAAAATACATGTAAGTTGTCAGCTGATAGTGTTTCCACGACAGTCAAGCATCTCGTTGTGTTACCAGTTACATTTCGTGAACAAGCCATTGATTTTGCTCACAATAGTCCCATAGGAGGACACTTGGGTGTCAAGAAGACACTCGGTAAACTGGCAAAACATTTTACTTGGCCAAAGATGAAGGAAACAGTAGCTGATCATGTGCGACGTTGCCACGTGTGTCAAGTGACAGGCAAGCCAGCGCACACACCTCCACCTGCGCCTCCCCTCAAGGAAGGTTCCTTGATGTTGGTGAGGGGCTCTTGATTTAGGGAATTGGATCTGTGCTCCAGTTCCCCGAATTAAGCCTGAATGCCTTCCACATCCCCCCCCCAGGCGCTGTATAATCCTCCGGGTTTAGCGCTTCCCCCTTGATTATAATAATAATAATCCACCTGCACCTCTCATTCCTATCACCGTGCATGGTGAACCATTCTCACGTCTTATTATTGATTGTGTTGGTCCTTTGCCTAGAACCAAACTAGGAAACCAATACTTATTTACTATTATGGACGCTGCAACACGCTATCCCGAAGCTATTCCTATGAGAAAAATTAATGCTCGTGCTATTGTGAGAGCGCTGATGAAATTTTTCTCCCAGGTTGGATTGCCACGAGAGATACAATCTGATCAGGGATCTAACTTCACTTCTAAGATCTTTCGAGAAGCATTATCCCACCTAGGAATAAAGTCTGTACTTTCAACCAGTTATCATCCACAGTCACAAGGTTCAGTGGTCAGTCGTCACGTGAGGTCACAGACCCTGAGCTGCTTTGGGGATTAGCGTGGACGGTTACAAAGCATGGCTTGCTTCTGCAGTGTTTTAAAAACTGAGTTTGGAGAGTTGAAGGAGGAGGTCTTGCTTCTCCAGGAGGAGATTAGGAGGCTGAAGGTCCACCTCAATGGGCCTGGGAGAGAGTGTGAGGTGGTTGGAGATGTGGGGAATGAGGCTTCTAGCAGTGAGGTGCAGTCTGTCTCTCACTGTGAGGAGGCTGTAGGTGGGGAGGTAGCAACGGGTACCAGCAGTGAGGTGCAGCCCAGCACCTGCTACAAGTGGCGAGTTGTTCACAGTAATGGGAGGCGCATCAGAGTAAGGAAAGTTAAGAGTGAAGATCTGAAGGTAGGAAATCGCTTCTCTGTTCTCCAGGATGAATGTACTTCAGTGGCCAGTGAAGGTAAGGGTACTACTGCCCCTGCTAATGAAGGTAAGCGCATTCTTGTGGTTGGTGACTCTCAGGTAGGATATGTTGACCGTGCTTTTTGTAATAGGAATAAGAAGATGAGAGATAGAGTGTGCTTCCCTGGAGCTGGTGTTGGGGACATTGTCAACAGACTGGATAATATCATGTCAGGTAATGGGAACAAGCCCATTATCTGTCTCAGTGCTGGTGGAAATGATATTGGGAAGGGTAGGAGAGAAGAGCTGCTAGATAAGTACAGGTCAGCTATAGATTTCATTAAGTCTAAGGGAGGGATCCCAATCATATGTAGCATCTTGCCTAGAAGGGGAGTAGGAAATGAATGGTTGTCTAGGGCAATTGGTGTAAATTGCTGGCTAGACAGATACTGCAAGGAACTTGCAATCCCATTCATTGACAACTGGAACAACTTTTATGGCAAACATGATATGTATGCAAGGGATGGGGTTCATCTCTCTGGGGCAGGGGTGGTAGCACTTGCAGACTCGATTGAGAAGGCCATTGGTGAAATGCCTATGATTTTAAACTGATGGAAGATAGAGGTATGGGTGTGTGTGGGAAACAAGCAGGTTGCAACACTAGGGTTGGAAACAGTAAATGTATAAAAGGCATTCAGCATGAAGTTATAAATAAAGACAATAGAACAGGTCAGAAAACAAAGGGGGACAGCAGAGGGCAGCAAGGGACTAGCTCCCTTAAGGTTTACTATACTAATAGCAGGAGTGTTAGAAATAAGATAGATGAGCTAAGATTAATTGCAAGTGCAGGAAACATAGATATTATTGCTATAACAGAGACCTGGCTCAATCTGAAAGATAGAGAGATGCCCTCTGAATGTCACATACAAGGCTATAAATTATTCCACACTGACAGGGTCAACAGGAAAGGTGGTGGAGTAGCGATGTATGTCAGAGACAATTTAAATTGTTGTGTTAGACAAGATATTAAATTAGAAGCGTCAGCCACTGAATCTGTTTGGTTACAGCTTCTCGAGGGCCGAGAAAAACTAATTTTGGGTGTGATTTACAGGGCCCCAAATCTTGATAGGGAGTGCAGTAAACTTCTATGGGACGAAATTCGTAAGGCATCTACATACGAAAATGTTGTGCTAATGGGAGATTTCAACTATAGACAGATTGACTGGAGCAATTTGACAGGAAATTTAGAGTCGGGTGACTTTCTTGATACGATCCAGGATTGTTTTTTAAAACAGTTTGTGACAGAGCCAACTAGGGGAAATAACCTCCTTGACTTGGTTCTTGCCAGTAGGGAAACACTAATTAATAATCTTGAGGTTAATGATGAGCTTGGGGAGAGTGATCACAAATCACTCAGTTTTAACATATCATGGAATTCCCCTAATAATGGCAATCAAGTCTCCGTCCCTGACTTTCGCTTGGCTGATTTCATAGGACTGAAAAATTACTTAGGTGGGCTGAACTGGAATGACCTGACTAGGGGTCAGGTAGGTGGTGATGGTTGCCGATATGATGCTTTCCAGGGCATAGTTCTAGCTGCTCAGTCAAATTATGTTCCAAATAGGGAAATCAGATCAAACAAAAATGATCCTAAATGGATGAACAATAGATTAAAATATCTGATTGGTCAAAAGAGAGGCATATATAGGCAAATCAAAAGAGGAGAGGGGCAATTAAGAAATCGATATATTCAGTTAAAGAGAGAAATAAAAAAGGGAATTAGAAAAGCAAAAAGAGATTATGAGGTTAAAGTTGCAAGAGAATCGAAGACTAACCCAAAAGGATTCTTTCAGGTATACAGAAGTAAGATCAGGGACAAGATAGGCCCACTCAAAAGTTCCTCGGGTCAGCTCACTGACAGTGATAAGGAAATGTGTAGAATTTTTAACACATACTTCCTCTCAGTTTTTACACAGGAGGATACCAGTGATATTCCAGTAATGATAAATTATGTAGAACAGGACGATAATAAACTGTGCACTATTAGGGTCACAAGTGACATGGTCCTTAGGCAAATAGATAAATTAAAACCTAACAAATCCCCAGGCCCTGATGAACTGTATGCAAGGGTTCTAAAGGAATGTAAAGAGGAGCTTAGCACACCTTTGGCTAATCTTTTCAACATATCACTTCAAACTGGCATGGTGCCAGATAAGTGGAAAATGGCAAATGTGATACCTATTTTCAAAACAGGTGACAGGTCCTTAGCTTCGAACTATAGACCAATAAGCCTAACCTCCATAGTGGGAAAATTTATGGAATCAATAATTGCCGAGGCAGTTCGTAGCCACCTTGAAAAGCATAAATTAATCAACGAATCTCAGCATGGTTTTACAAAGGGACGTTCCTGCCTTACGAATTTATTAACTTTTTTCACTAAGGTATTTGAGGAGGTAGATCATGGTAACGAATATGATATTGTGTATATGGACTTCAGTAAGGCTTTTGACAGGGTCCCACATCAGAGACTATTGAGGAAAATTAAAGCACATGGAATAGGAGGAGAAATTTTTTCCTGGATAGAGGCATGGTTGACAAATAGGCAGCAGAGAGTTTGCATAAATGGGGAGAAATCAGAGTGGGGAAGCGTCACGAGCGGTGTTCCACAGGGGTCAGTGTTGGGCCCCCTGCTGTTCACAATCTACATAAACGACATAGATGAGGGCATAAAGAGCGACATCGGCAAGTTTGCCGATGACACCAAAATAGGCCGTCGAATTCATTCTGACGAGGACATTCGAGCACTCCAGGAAGATTTGAATAGACTGATGCAGTGGTCGGAGAAGTGGCAGATGCAGTTTAATATAGACAAATGCAAAGTTCTAAATGTTGGACAGGACAATAACCATGCCACATATAAACTAAATAATGTAGATCTTAATATTACGGCTTGCGAAAAAGATTTAGGAGTTCTGGTTAGCAGTAATCTGAAACCAAGACAACAGTGCATAAGTGTTCGCAATAAAGCTAATAGAATCCTTGGCTTCATATCAAGAAGCATAAATAATAGGAGTCCTCAGGTTGTTCTTCAACTCTATACATCCTTGGTTAGGCCTCATTTAGATTATGCTGCACAGTTTTGGTCACCGTATTACAGAATGGATATAAATTCTCTGGAAAATGTACAAAGGAGGATGACAAAGATGATCCCATGTATCAGAAACCTTCCCTATGAGGATAGACTAAGGGCCCTGAAACTGCACTCTCTAGAAAGACGTAGAATTAGGGGGGATATGATTGAGGTTTATAAGTGGAAGACAGGAATAAATAAAGGGGATGTAAATAGTGTGCTGAAAATATCTAGCCTAGACAGGACTCGCAGCAATGGTTTTAAGTTGGAAAAATTCAGATTCAGGAAGGATATAGGAAAGTACTGGTTTGGTAATAGAGTTGTGGATGAGTGGAACAAACTCCCAAGTACCGTTATAGAGGCCAGAACGTTGTGTAGCTTTAAAAATAGGTTGGATAAATACATGAGTAGATGTGGGTGGGTGTGAGTTAGACCTGATAGCTTGTGCTAACAGGTCGGTTGCCGTGTTCCTCCCTTAAGTCAATGTGACCTGACCTGACTAGGTTGGGTGCATTGGCTTAAGCCGGTAGGGACTTGGACCTGCTTCGCATGGGCCAGTAGGCCTTCTGCAGTGTTCCTTCGTTCTTATGTTCTTATGTTCTTATGTAGAGAGATTTCATCAGACACTAAAGTCCATGATGAGAGCTTATTGTGAACATTTTTCTAGAGACTGGGATGAGGGTATACCTTTTCTTCTGTTCGCTATGAGAGAAAGTGAGCAAGAAAGTCTCGGATTTAGTCCGTTTGAATTAATATTCGGACACCAAGTGCGTGGTCCTCTTGCAGTGTTGAAAGACGTGTGGACAGGAAAATCAAATCCATCACTGAGTACTTCACCTTCATTAATGCAGCAACATTTGACAGCCGCTAGAGAGCTAGCTTCGAAAAACCTAGTTTCAGCCCAAGCTAGAATGAAGCACCCCTCAAGGAAGGTTCCTTGATGTTGGTGAGGGGCTCTTGATTTAGGGAATTGGATCTGTGCTCCAGTTCCCCGAATTAAGCCTGGATGCCTTCCACATCCCCCCCCCCCAGGCGCTGTATAATCCTCCGGGTTTAGCGCTTCCCCCTTGATTATAATAATAATAATAGAATGAAGCAACATTATGACAAGCGTGCTGTCTCTCGTTCTTTTAAAGCACGAGATAAGGTGATGGCTCGGAAATTAGTACCAGGTCATGCTCTACAAGCCAGGTATGATGGTCCCCTGGAAGTAGTGAAAAGGCTTAGCGACGTAAATTATTTGGTACGTACGCCTGGGAAAAAGAAATCTAATCATGTGTACCATGTTAACCAGCTTAAGGCATACTACGCTAGTCCTCTACCTACTACTTCTATTCTTCCTAGGACAGAGGAAGAAAACGTCAGTCTACCTGACATCTCTAGAGGTATAGAGGTGCGTTTAGAAAATTCTGTGACTCTACAGTCACTAGACGATTTTCTTAGTAACCTTGGGATTGATAAAGCTGGTGATGTTAAAAACATGATTTTGCATTTCCCTGAATTGTTCGGTGATGTTCCTAAACGTTGTACTCTGGGTGTACATGACGTTGATGTACAGGGAGCATCACCCATTAAGCAATCACCATATAGGATGAGTCCAACAAAGCATAAAGCATTGAGAGAAGAGGTTGATTTTCTGTTATCTCACGGACTTATTGAACGCAGTAAAAGTCCATGGGCATCTCCCTGTATTTTAGTGCCTAAACCTGACGGTAGTTTCAGGATGTGCACTGATTACAGGAAAGTGAACTCTGTCACCTTGCCTGATGGTTATCCTCTACCTCGCATTGACGACCTTATTGATCGTGTGTCAGGAGCCCAGTTTGTCAGCCGTTTAGATCTCTTACGAGGCTATTATCAAGTCCCGCTTACTGAACGTGCTCAAGAAATATCTGCTTTTACTGTTCAAGATGGATTGTTTAACTACCTCGTCACCCCCTTCGGCCTATGTAACGCGGCTTCTTCATTCCAACGTATAATGAACGAGTTGACCCACAACTTAGAAGGAGTAGAAGCCTATCTTGACGACTTAGTGGTGTACAGTGACGAGTGGGAACAGCACTTGACGCGTCTCAGAGCATTGTTTGAGAGACTGGCGCACTACAACTTCACTGTCAACTTAGCCAAATGTAGTTTTGGTCAAGCCAAGATTACCTATCTAGGCTTTTGTATCGGCCAAGGTGAGGTTGCTCCTATTGAGGCTAAGGTTCGTGCAATTTCTGAATTTCCAGTGCCACAGGATAGGAAAGGAGTACAGAGATTCC
>NC_091346.1:20419534-20432034 GCF_038502225.1 Cherax quadricarinatus
TCCAGGGTATGATGGTATAACTATCCTTACAGAGTCCAGGGTATGATAGTATAACTTACCTTACAGAGTCCGGGGTATGGTAGTATAACTATCCTTGCAGAGTCCAGGGTATGGTAGTATAACTATCCTTGCAGAGTCCAGGGTATGGTAGTATAACTATCCTTGCAGTCCTTGAATGGTAGTATAACTATCCTTACAGAGTCCTGGGTATGATAGTATAACTATCCTTACAGAGTCCGGTGTATGATAGTATAACTATCCTTACAGAGTCCAGGGTATGGTAGTATAACTATCCTTACAGAGTCCAAGGTATTATAGTATAACTATCCTTACAGAGTCCGGGGTATGATAGTATAACTATCCTTACAGAGTCCAGGGTATGATGGTATAACTATCCTTACAGAGTCCAGGGTATGATAGTATAACTTACCTTACAGAGTCCGGGGTATGGTAGTATAACTATCCTTACAGAGTCCTGGGTATGATAGTATAACTATCCTTACAGAGTCCAGGGTATGATAGTATAACTATCCTTACAGAGTCCGGGGTATGGTAGTATAACTATCCTTACAGAGTCCAGGGTATGGTAGTATAACTATCCTTACAGAGTTCTAGGTATGATAGTATAACTATCCTTACAGAGTCCAGGGTATGATAGTATAACTATCCTTACAGAGTCCGGGGTATGGTAGTACAACTATCCTTACAGAGTCCAGCTCATGGTAGTATATCTATCCTTAGAGTCCAGGGTATGGTAGTATAACTATCCTTACAGAGTCCAGGGTATGGTAGTATAACTATCCTTACAGAGTCCAGGGTATGGTAGTATAACTATCCTTACAGAGTCCAGGGTATGGTAGTATAACTATCCTTACAGAGTCCAGGGTATGGTAGTATAACTATCCTTGCAGAGTCTGGGGTATGATAGTATAACTATCCTTACAGAGTCCAGGTTATGGTAGTATAAGTATCCTTACAGAGTCCAGGGTATGGTAGTATAACTATCCTTACAGAGTCCAGGGTATGGTAGTATAACTATCCTTACAGAGTCCGGGGTATGATAGTATAACTATCCTTACAGAGTCCAGGGTATGGTAGTATAACTATCCTTACAGAGTCCAGGGTATGATAGTATAACTATCCTTACAGAGTCCAGGGTATGATAGTATAACTATCCTTACAGAGTCCAGGGTATGATAGTATTATTATCCTTACAGAGTCCAGGGTATGATAGTATAACTATCCTTACAGAGTCCAGGGTATGATAGTATAACTATCTTTACAGAGTCCAGGGTATGATAGTATAACGATCCTTACAGAGTCCAGGGTATGATAGTATAACTATCCTTACAGAGTCCAGGGTATGATAGTATAACTATCCTTACAGAGTCCAGGGTATGATAGTATTACTATCCTTGCAGAGTCCAGGGTATGATAGTATAACTATCCTTACAAAGTCCGGGGTATGATAGTATAACTATCCTTACAGAGTCCAGGGTATGGTAGTATAACTATCCTTACAGAGTCCAGGGTATGATAGTATAACTATCCTTACAGAGTCCAGGGTATGATAGTATAACTATCCTTACAGACTCCAGGGTATGGTAGTATAACTATCCTTACAGAGTCCGGGGTATGGTAGTATAACTATCCTTGCAGAGTCAAGGGTATGGTAGTATAACTATCCTTACAGAGTCCAGGGTATGGTAGTATAACTATCCTTACAGAGTCCAGGGTATGGTAGTATAACTATCCTTACTGAGTCCGGGGTATGTTAGTATAACTATCCTTACAGAGTCCAGGGTATGGTAGTATAACTATCCTTACAGAGTCCAGGGTATGGTAGTATAACTATCCTTACAGAGTCTGGGGTATGGTAGTATAACTATCCTTACAGAGTCCAGGGTATGGTAGTATAACTATCCTTACAGAGTCCAGGGTATGGTAGTATAACTATCCTTACAGAGTCCAGGGTATGGTAGTATAACTATCCTTACAGAGTCCAGGGTATGGTAGTATAACTATCCTTGCAGAGTCTGGGGTATGATAGTATAACTATCCTTACAGAGTCCAGGTTATGGTAGTATAAGTATCCTTACAGAGTCCAGGGTATGGTAGTATAAGTATCCTTGCAGAGTCCAGGGTATGGTAGTATAACTATCCTTGCAGAGTCCAGGGTATGGTAGTATAACTATCCTTGCAGAGTCCAGGGTATGATAGTATAACTATCCTTGCAGAGTCCAGGGTATGATAGTATAACTATCCTTGCAGAGTCCAGGGTATGGTAGTATAACTATCCTTGCAGAGTCCAGGGTATGATAGTATAACTATCCTTGCAGAGTCCATTGTATGATAGTATAACTATCCTTGCAGAGTCCAGGGTATGATAGTATAACTATCCTTACAGAGTCCAGGGTATGGTAGTATAAGTATCCTTGCAGAGTCCAGGGTATGGTAGTATAACTATCCTTGCAGAGTCCAGGGTATGATAGTATAACTATCCTTACAGAGTCCAGGGTATGATAGTGTAACTATCCTTGCAGAGTCCAGGGTATGGTAGTATAACTATCCTTGCAGAGTCCAGGGTATGATAGTATAACTATCCTTGCAGAGTCCAGGGTATGATAGTATAACTATCCTTGCAGAGTCCAGGGTATGATAGTATAACTATCCTTACAGAGTCCAGGGTATGGTAGTATAAGTATCCTTGCAGAGTCCAGGGTATGGTAGTATAACTATCCTTGCAGAGTCCAGGGTATGATAGTATAACTATCCTTACAGAGACCAGGGTATGATAGTATAACTATCCTTGCAGAGTCCAGGGTATGGTAGTATAACTATCCTTGCAGAGTCCAGGGTATGATAGTATAACTATCCTTGCAGAGTCCAGGGTATGATAGTATAACTATCCTTGCAGAGTCCAGGGTATGATAGTATAACTATTCTTACAGAGTCCAGGGTATGGTAGTATAAGTATCCTTGCAGAGTCCAGGGTATGGTAGTATAACTATCCTTGCAGAGTCCAGGGTATGATAGCATAACTATCCTTACAGAGTCCAGGGTATGATAGTATAACTATCCTTGCAGAGTCCAGGGTATGATAGTATAACTATCCTTACAGAGTCCAGGGTATGGTAGTATAACTATCCTTACAGAGTCCAGGGTATGATAGTATAACTATCCTTACAGAGTCCAGGGTATGATAGTATAACTATCCTTACAGAGTCCAGGGTATGATAGTATAACTATCCTTACAGAGTCCAGGGTATGGTAGTATAACTATCCTTACAGAGTCCAGGGTATGGTAGTATAACTATCCTTACAGAGTCCAGGGTATGGTAGTACACCTCGCTGCTAGATCTCGTTATATTTCCTCTCACCATGAGAGTCTACAGCGACACGCCAGTAATCAGTGTTGTAGTAGTTCTTGCAGGTAAATCCTCTGCTATATCGTCCACCTTGTGCACGGTGGTGATGGCTGACCTACCACTGACAAAGTCCATCAGTGTCTCACACATCTCAACAGTGACCAAGCTATAATTCCACTAGGTGCATCTATGTGACTGACCAATCTGGTTTCACATCATAATTCCATTGAAAAAACAAAGTAAGCCAGTTTATGTACCAACATATCGCTTGTCACATGCAGAAAAATCTTCACAGAAAATGTTCCACGACAGATTTGTAGAGGAGTCAAATTCTCATTGTAAATGTCCACTCACTCTTGTTCCTAAGATACAGTGTGGCATTGTATAATTATTACAAGAAACCGATCATTTATACTCTCTCCGAATGATTCCCATCATCTGTGCTGAATGATCTATTGTAAAATACTTGAGTGAACAAGGTTTTATAACCTAGCTTTCAAAATTTTGGAAGGCAAATTTCTGTGAAAGAGTAAAGCAAAACACTGACAACATTCTTTACAACAACTGGTCATTACCAATTATGTTGTATGTCCTTTGGTTTACACAGTAGCTCAATTATGTTCAGTCGTTTGATGACCATGATTTTCCTTCGTCTCTTAGGCAGTTATATCCTTACGATATAATCTTGATCTGATTATGATGTCCCAAGAAACATATTCACATTTTGTAAAACATGAATACATAGTGAGTAAATTAAAAGTTGTTCAGCTCAAGGTAGAGACCCCTGTATGCAAGTTTCTCGACAAGCAAATCAAGTTTCTGGGTCACATAATAACTGAGGAGGGAATTAAGACAGACAAGTGTCAACTTTCTGTCATTCATAAGTTTCCTGGACCCACGACTGTTGACACAGTACTTTCCTTCAGTGGTCTGGCAAGATTTTAAGTCACATTCATTGCTAATTCCTCTAGACTTACTGCTCCACTGGCTCAGCATCTCAAGAATAATGTTCCTTTGAACAGACTTGTATCCAAGAAGGAGTATTTATTATCCTTAAGAACAGATTAATATCAGCTCTTTTTTATCAAATTCCCTGATTTCCTCAAAGAATTCACCCAGACCATGCCATGCAAGCTGGCATTAATGCTATCATGTTGCAAGAATCGAATGGTAAGCTGCAGCCAATACTTAAGTTAATGCAGTTCTTGCCAAAGATAAAAAAAAAATCTTATGGGACAAGACGCTTTAGCCATTGTTGGTGCTATATGTCATTATAGACATTCTATGCCAGAACCCCAACAAGATCTATATAGATCACTTTTGTTATCACATTTTGCGAGTAAAAGTATTATGGGACCGCATGCTCAGTGATCTCTTAAAGTCAGTGACTACAGCCCGTCCTGTTGCAGGCTGAGGTACATCACTTTCGCTAATACTGACTGACAACTCCTCCTCTGAGAATCTAGAGGGAACCTAATGTTGAGACCTGATTTGGTCACGTGTGATCAAGTTCCTAGCCAAAGAAAAAAAAGCTGTATATCAAACTGTTGTACCAGTGAAGTACTTAGTAATGAAGGAAGGAAGTAATGAAGGAATGAAGGAATGAAGGAAGGAGTCCTGTGTTGAGTTGTTAAACCAGCGGATCCATGTAAAAGTGTCCACCAGATGCTGATCCTTGTGTCTTTGGTGTCCGCGGCTTTGAAAGTTATTCATTATGTTCCAGGTGTAGAGCATCCAAGCACAGATAGCAGTGTTAGGCAAGCTAGAAAAAAAAACAATACTGACCTAAGATGGTAAACAAAATCTGTTTCCAGTACTAAGGTACTGAAAGTGGTCTTCACCGAATCTTCGATTATTCCATCACAAAGGAGCCAGTGATGAGAACTTCCGTCTCTTTGTTGTTGAATTTCTTGCCCATTCCAGATATAACTGCAGAGACAACGTGTAGATGCTTTCCACATGTGAAATATGTTACTCCACACTCCTCCTCAGGTTCTCTTGTCTGACAACTGCTCAGACTTCATCAACGTTACCAAGCAGGATCTGTACTCTAAGTCTGGCATTCAATAAGCGCCTATAGCAGTATACCATCCTACGAGCAATGGTTTTCATAAACATACGAATGGCAAAATCCTGGAGTTACGAGAGTAAAAACTAATCTGAGTTATATCGTATGAGATGATGCCATTCCAAGATGAGCACAATACACAAATAACCAGCATATAGTAGAGAGAGAAGATTATGACGACGTTTCGGTCGAAATTGGACCATTTACAAAGTCGGACCGAAACGTCGTGGTAAGCTTCTGTCTCCTATGTGCGGGTTATTTGTGTATTGTTCCAGTCACGGTATTGTGCCCTTTTGTTCTGGAACAGAACAAAAGCTCACGGCAAGACTGAAAGTAAGTGAACAAGATTCTGTGAGGCAAATTCTTGCCGTAACCATATTATGCATAACGAGGTCTTTAATTATTCATAAAATTGGCTGTGACAATAATTTGCCTTACATAACCCTCTTCTCTCCGCTTCAGTTTTGTTGTGATGATAATAATCTCAGTGGAACTGAGTTGTGGGATTCCCGACTCGCCTTCCAGGGAATGGAGGAGAATCTTAAGAAAGCGACTGATAACTTCACTACAGCTCATAACTTTTCTGTCAAGGTAAGTAAGGTTGCACTAGGCTGCAAGGTCGTGTTGCAAAATCCCAGTCGAGATACTGATATGCAAAAGCTAGTTTCCAATGTCATCAGACCGTATCGTGTCCTTAGTTTCACGGCAATAAATTCGAGGTGAAAGAAATTGTCAATGGGACATATAACGATTCATCTCGACCATATGAATGATGGGTGACACATGTGCTATATTAGAACATTTAGTTTTCGACAATAGAAATACGAAAGCGTTGTACATGTGTCTTACTCGTCAACTTGATGGGTTTTGTTTACCTTGTATAATACGATTAACTACATGAAGTCGTGTTGGAGGAACGAGTATTGTAAGCGTGTAACTTGACCTCTCACATTAATGATAGCTACTACCAAGTCATCTTCTGCCTGTTCTCCTGACATAACAGTTTTCCTGTTACACACTATCCCTTCCACTCACCAGCCTATTCTTCCACTGTCCCCACTTCTCCGCTCACCCCATGGGACTTACCTTCGTATCTTATCTTATGTTATCTATCCTGTTGCATATAGTTCTTATCATCCACCAAGAACAGCAGCACTTGTCTCTGACAGTGACGCTAGTTGTGACTTGCCTGACTCCTATGCTGATAAGCTGAGATGGGCGGCAACACTCCTGTTTTCCACGATCAGTGATTGCCTACATATCAGAGTCAGTGTGGACTACAATCTGTGTTTTTTTCTCATGTAAGCTATTACCACTTTTTGTAGCATAGTAGATGGACGATTGTATTCAAGGCCAAAGCAATGATATTCTCTTTGTCACGTTATATACACACTAGGAACTGTTATCGTTCCATAATGCTTTACAAGTGTGAATAGATCAGTGTCCCAAGACGTGTGGAAGTCTGGCATCAAATGAGGCTCCAGTAAGCATACCTGTACA
Organism: Cherax quadricarinatus; assembly: GCF_038502225.1. Lineage (NCBI taxonomy): Eukaryota > Metazoa > Arthropoda > Malacostraca > Decapoda > Parastacidae > Cherax > Cherax quadricarinatus. The sequence goes on from NC_091346.1 coordinate 20,426,471, forward strand.
TAGAATGTTAGTTCCTGGGCTGTGGAAGACATCATAGTGACCCGTGGCTCGGTAGACAGCGCTCTCACTTCATACACTGAGTACACGTTGTTTAATCCCCGGTCGGATAGAAACACTGGGCACTTTTCCTTACGCTTGCCGTCCCCGTTTATCTAGCAGTAAGTATCTTGGTCTTAGTCGACTGGTGGAGATCGCATCCTGGAGGACAAGAATCAAGGACCACACTGGAAATAAGACAGGCAGTCGTTGATAACGCACTGGCTTTCTTGGGTTATCCTGAGTGACTAACCCTCAGGGTTAAAAATCCCAACAAATCTTACCACCAACTTTATCACTATTTCCAATATACTTCATTCTCTTCCTTCTCCGTGGTGGTAAGATTATTTGATAGACTGGTATCTGTTTTTTTTTTCTTCGTCTCGTTGGTGGGAATTTTTTTCTTTACAATACCATTCTTGTGTTTCCAATTTTTGTAAATAATATCTATGGTCAAATTCTAGAGCGTCGTAAGTTCATAGTAGTTGAAGATTGAGACACTTATGCAGTATATGGGAATCTTTATTCAGGAAACGTTTCGCCACACAGTGGCTTCATCAGTCCAATACAAAGAGGAAGGCGTAAGGAGAGGAGGAGTATGAGGTAATCAGTCCCTCAGCCTGGAGTCGATGTGTTCAGTCCATCAATCTTGTAGAATGGTAGTTCCTGGCCAGAAACTGTCGGGTCTGGAGGACCCGAAGTGCACTTCATGCCAACCATCACTCCCCTTGTACGACTTCATGGTGACCTGATGCACTTAGCGTAGCATAGCTACGCTAAGTGTACGCTCTTATTTTATTCTCTGACCAGTTACCACGCCGTTAACATCTCTCATCTAGAACTGTCCTGGTTCACTCTAGCACCATAGAACATAACCTGGAGTTTACCTGGAGAGAGTTCCGGGGGTCAACGCCCCCGCGGCCCGGTCTGTGACCAGGCCTCCTGGTGGATCAGAGCCTGATCAACCAGGCTGTTGCTGCTGGAAAGTAGAAAATGTCTACAACATTATCACACATGATACTCAACCAGACACAGCATCACCTACGCAACAGCACAGGAGTCACGTGATCACATTGGTTACCCGTCCTCATCCCAACATGTCATCCTTCAGGTCACTGTGTGTCACTCACACCTCACTCTCAGCCTTTTCAACTTCTGTGTTAGAAGTGATCATGGTGCCAGGACCGAAACGTTTTCTCATGTGTCTTTCTAGAGCAACTCCAGCACACCTGACGTGGTGTGTGGAACTCAGTATAACACAAGTGAAAGTTGTTTTTGTCTCCAGAGTGATCTGCACTTGACCCCATCATGCTACCCTTCAACCATCTGGATTACGACTAACCTGGTTCACTGGTAGATGACCTAGCTACAACCATTGTACTCATTCTCCACCCTCACCTCACTACCCTCACCTCACCACCCTCACCTCACTACCTTCACCTCACCACCCTCACCTCACTACCTTCACCTCACTACCCTCACCTCACTACCTTCACCTCACCACCCTCACCTCACTACCTTCACCTCACTACCCTCACCTCACTACCTTCACCTCACTACCCTCACCTCACTACCTTCACCTCACTACCCTCACCTCACTACCTTCACCTCACTACCCTCACCTCACTACCTTCACCTCACCACCCTCACCTTACCACCCTCACCTCACCACCCTCACCTCACTACCTTCACCTCACCACCCTCACCTCACTACCTTCACCTCACCACCCTCACCTCACTACCTTCACCTCACCACCCTCACCTCACTACCTTCACCTCACCACCCTCACCTCACCACCCTCACCTCACTACCTTCACCTCACTACCCTCACCTCACTACCTTCACCTCACCACCCTCACCTCACTACCCTCACCTCACCACCCTCACCTCACCACCCTCACCTCACCACCCTCACCTCACTACCTTCACCTCACCACCCTCACCTCACTACCCTCACCTCACCACCCTCACCTCACCACCCTCACCTCACCACCCTCACCTCACCACCCTCACCTCACTACCTTCACCTCACCACCCTCACCTCACTACCCTCACCTCACCACCCTCACCTCACCACCCTCACCTCACTACCCTCACCTCACCACCCTCACCTCACCAACCTCACCTCACCACCCTCACCTTACCACCCTCACCTCACTACCTTCACCTCACCACCCTCACCTCACTACCCTCACCTCACCACCCTCACCTCACTACTTTCACCTCACCACCCTCACCTCACCACCCTCATCTCAAGGAAAAAAATGAAGATGCATAAAGAAAGGCAGAAGAAAGGAAGAGAAAACTAAATTATAGGACAGAGAAAACATGTGAGGAAGACGGGAAGTGATGACAAGTGTATAAGTGCAGGAGAACAGAGAGGAAGAGAGAAGTGGCAGGGAGTAAAGAGAGCCAGGGGGTAAAGAGAGCCAGGGGGTAAAGAGAGCCAGGGAGTAAAGAGAGCCAGGGGGTAAAAAGAGGGAGGGGGGTGGCGCCCCAGTTTGGGAACACTTTATATCTCAGGTTTAAAGCTTGTGTCCTACTCCCTGTCTGTCTAGCTTACCCTGGCTTACTCTGTCTGGCTTACCCTGTCTGGCTTACTCTCTCTGGCTTCCTCTGTCTGGCTTACTCTGTCTGTTTTACTCTGTCTGGTTTACTCCGATATACTGTGTCTGGCTTACTCTGACATATCCTCTCTGGCTTAGCTTGTCTGGTTTACTCTGGCTTACTCTCTCTCTCTCTTACTCTCTCTCTCTTAAACTGTCTGTGTTTACTTTGCTTTATAACATGTTTAAATTACACTTATCAAGCAGGTTCAATCATACGTGTGAGACACTTGACTGTCTATACTCATCAGGTGTTGCACAGACTGGTGGTGCAGCAGCAGCAGCAGCAGCAGCAGCAGTAGCAGCAACAGCAGCAGCAGCAGCAGCAGCAGAGGCTTGTCTTGTGTCGTGTTGTGGGTATATTTAGCTGCTTCCACGGCACGCCTATATCCCTGGGTTACACACACACACACACACACACACACACACACACACACAGAGAGAGAGAGAGAGGTATGATAAAGCTCACGGTTCAGGGAGAGTGACCTAGTAGCGATCAGTGAAGAGGCGGGGCCAGGAGCTCGAACTCGACCCCAGCAACCTCAACTAGGTGAGTACAACTAGGTGAGTACACACACACACACACACAGTCGTGTGGGCAGGATCCATACATAGCTTTGAGAGGAGATACGATAAAGCTCTTGATGCAGGGAGAGAGAGGACCTAGAAGCGACCAGTGAAGATTCGGAGCCAGGAGCTAAGATTCGACCCCTGCAACAAACAACTTTATAAAGTGTAGTACAGTACACAACTGACATTAAAGAAATTAACATATATGACCTTTACATAAAGCCATGTGACAGGCAGAGAATATAAACTTTATATAAAGCCATCTGACAGCAGAGAATATAAACTTTATATAAAGCCATCTGACAGCAGAGAATACAAACTTTACATAAAGCCATGTGACAGGCAGAGAATATAAACTTTATATAAAGCCATCTGACAGCAGAGAATATAAACTTTATATAAAGCCATCTGACAGCAGAGAATATAAACTTTATATAAAGCCATCTGACAGCAGAGAATATAAACTTTATATAAAGCCATCTGACAGCAGAGAATATAAACTTTATATAAAGCCATCTGACAGCAGAGAATATAAACTTTATATAAAGCCATCTGACAGCAGAGAATATAAACTTTACATAAAGCCATCTGACAGGCAGAGAATACAAACTTTACATAAAGTCATCTGACAGCAGAGAATATAAACTTTACATAAAGTCATCTGACAGCAGAGAATATAAACTTTACATAAAGCCATCTGACAGCAGAGAATATAAACTTTACATAAAGCCATCTGACAGCAGAGAATATAAACTTTATATAAAGCCATCTGACAGCAGAGAATATAAACTTTACATAAAGCCATCTGACAGCAGAGAATACAAACTTTACATAAAGCCATCTGACAGGCAGAGAATATAAACTTTACATAAAGTCATCTGACAGGCAGAGAATACAAACTTTACATAAAGTCATCTGACAGCAGAGAATATAAACTTTACATAAAGTCATCTGACAGCAGAGAATACAAACTTTACATAAAGTCATCTGACAGCAGAGAATACAAACTTTATATAAAGTCATCTGACAGCAGAGAATATAAACTTTACATAAAGCCCTCTGACAGGCAGAGAATATCCAGCGACCCTAAAATTAACTTCTAATTACTAGACAGCTAGACAAACACCAGTTTCCTAGACTCTTATAGTTTGTTATAACCGACATTTAAGTACTCTAGCAATTTGGTTTATGTTGGGTAAAAAGGTCACAAGTTCAACTAATGTGATGTTTTGTGGCAACGTTTCGCTCTCCAGGACCTTTATCAAGCTTTTACAAACAATACAGTCACACAGAGGGAATATATTTGTTACAGTCAGGTGCAAGGTATATATATATATATATATATATATATATATATATATATATATATATATATATATATATATATAAATATATATATATATATATATATATATATATATATATATATATATATATATATATATATATATATATATATATATATATATGTATATATATATATATATATATATATATATATATATATATATATATATATATATATATATATATATATATATATATATATATAAATTACAATCGTTGTAGGTAATAGTAGTAATACTAGTAAGTAGTTGTAGTACTACTTATAGTAGTAATAATAGTAGTAGTAGTTACTGCAGTAGTAGTACTAATAGTAGCAGTTCTATTAATAGTAATAGAAGTAGTAACAGTAGTAGCAGTTATGTGAGGACGAGGTTCATTGTTTTGGGGAGAATTCTTACTCATACGACTCTGCCTTCGTTATGTATAATTGTGTTCGAAACAGCGATTAATGATGACTCAAGACATTCACGTAAGTATATAAGAATCTGGTAGAACATCTGTGTCAGGGAGTACTGTGGTAGAAGATAATATTTAGTAGATACATGTGATGAAACTCCACCTCCTCCATAGGGTATTGAATCGTATGTAACACTGTCTGTAGAAGACGAGAACCCAGTAAGAAGAATAACAACAAAATATGATAAAGAGAGGCTGGAGGAAGGCTTGGACAAGCTGCAACAGTGGTCAGACAAGTAGTTAGGTTAGGTTAGGTTAGGTTAGGTTAGGTTATGTTAGGTTAGGTTAGGTTAGGTTAGGTTATGTTAGGTTAGGTTAGGCTAGGTTAGGTTAGGTTAGGTTAGGTTAGGTTAGGTTAGGTTAGGTTATGTTAGGTTAGGTTAGGTTAGGTTTGGTTAGGTTAGGTTAGGTTAGGTTAGGTTATGTTAGGTTAGGTTAGGTTAGGTTATGTTAGGTTAGGTTAGGTTAGGTTATGTTAGGTTAGGTTAGGTTAGGTTAGGTTAGGTTAGGTTAGGTTAGGTTAGGTTAGGTTATGTTAGGTTAGGTTA